>NC_133773.1:59910248-60044449 GCF_003597395.2 Chelonoidis abingdonii
CACCTCAGCTGCTAGAAGAGGGCCTCATCCTCCCTGATTGAACTAACCTCGTTATCTCTAGCCTGCTTCTTGCCTGCATATTTATACCTGCCCCTGGAAATTTCCACTACATGCATCTGACCAAGTGGGTATTCGCCCACGAAAGTTCATGCTCCAAAACGTCTGTTAGTCTATAAAGTGCCACAGGACTCTTTTTGTTGCTTTTATGAATTTAATAAAACGTACCTGGTAATTCTTATTGAGATACAAAAGCTTGTTACAAAGCAGAATTTGTATAGCATCCCTTACATTGGGTCGGATCTTACCTGGGGCTTCCAGGTGCAATTGCAATACAAATAATTAATAATAATAGGAATGGGCTTATTGCATTTCCCTTGCTATTTTTAAAGTGTTAACTGAAGGTCATTTGCAACAATGAGAAGCAATATTTTCTTTATAGACACCAAAACAAATTGTTTTTATTGCTTTTTTCTGTTTCCTGTGGAGAACATGTTTAGATCTGGATGTGGGTGACCAAGTGTAAAAGCTAGAGTAAGCTCCTACCTTATGGGAGGAAAAGTCCTCTCACATATACTAGAAAATAATCATCTTAGTCACTCTAGGTTTTGCAGAACCATCCTGTAGAATTCTGTCAGGTAGTTCTAAAATCCTATAGAATTTAATAGCCACTGATATCCGTTGTGTAGTAATTGCTATAGAACCCTATAGTTTTCTTCCCTACTAACTTCTGTGGGACTTCTTCCAAAAAGGCCATCGATATTCCTGGCTGCCTTCTTGCTGGTCATCCTATACATGAGCTGACCAGCAAACCTGCAGTCTGATCTGTTTTCAAAGTGTGGTTACAGGCTGCCAGTTGAACAGAGCTACATGAAGGATTTGGGGGCAAATTTTGCATATGGAAGTAGAGTAGTGGCAGAGTATAGTATTGGGTCACATTAGGGTCACTAATGTCTATTGGGTCACATTAGGGTCACTATGGTCTGGGATTAATGCACACAATAAGCAAGGTAATGGTAGTCAGGGAAACAGCAGGCAGGACTGTTACTTGGAGAGAGGAGAAACAAAATGAAATCATTTCTGCCACCTTTCTGTCAGCTGTTCCCCTGGGTGAAAAGATTATATTACGATTACATGTATTCTTACAGATAACCAGAAATTGGGCTGGAATTTCTGGCATTAATGAATGTTTCTCCAATTTTTCTTCTTAGAGCCACTGGAAAGGAGTTTGCACTGAAGATTATAGACAAGGCAAAATGCTGTGGAAAGGTAGTGTACACCCATTTACATGTGAAAGGAGTAAAAATAGCATTCACAGCTGTTCATTAGTCAAAGTGATGTGCGTTGGGTGGGGTGCGGTTGGGTTTGATAGAACTGTGGCCGCTATCAGAAATATCTGTTTAGTATTAGCAGGATCATTTTCCATACAAAATGCAAACCATAGAAGTAGTAACTGTGTGTTAATCTAGTAGATAATGGAACAAAAACAAACAATGATTGTAATTTATTCTGTTGGCCTAACAAAGAATGTGCAGTATTTCCACAATTGTTCTTCCTTCATTGGGCCGAAATGGAATAAAAAGAGAAATGCGGAAGTACAGCATAGTGACTTTGATTGTAAAATCTTTGGGGGGGGGGGGGGTGTCCAGCACCTAACATAATGGAACCCAATACTGATTATGAAAGCAATTCAAATTATAAAGGCTCCAAAGTATGTCATGACTCACATCAACAATAGTAACCATTGTAAGCAAAGTTAATATGGGATAAATTCCTACGGTCCTTATTCAGTCAAAATATCCTATTCTTTTTCGAGTGCTTGCTCATGTCGATTCCATTTTAGGTGTATGTGTGCCAACATGCACAGTTGTCTGAGATTTTTGCCTTAGCAGTATCCGTAGGGTTGGCTGTGGCACCTGCTTGAGTGCCGTGTCCATGTGCCGGTATATAGCCGCTACTGACCCTATGCCCTCTCAGTTCCTTCTTACTGCCCATGACGGTTGGTCGGAGCACCTTGTCTTGCAGTTGCAAGAGCGTTAGTGATTCTTCAACAGCCCATTGTCTGTCATTTTTGTATATAGTTTAGGTACTTAGTTAGCTTTTAAGTTAAGAGTTAGTTTGGTAGTTAGAGTCCAGGCTGGGACTTTGCCCCAGAGTGGGGCACACTCCGTTCTCCCAGATGCAAACCATGCTAGTCATACAACAGGCTGATGGCTATTAGTCATACAACAGGCTGATGACCCCCATGACGTCTGTCTGAAGTGCTAAAGAATAAGCAGGCCGCCCGGCACTGTAGACACTGCATCAGGCACCGGACTTGGTGAAGGCCCCAGTGCCTAAGGGAAAGCTAGTTATGGGACTGCCCCATAGGGCAGTGGAGCACTCTCGGTCCCTGGACTGCAGATGCAGATGCCCATCTCCACCGACTAGGATCCTGGCACCATATTCCTGGTCTCCGGTCAAAACGCCCAGGTCCCCGATGCCACGTTCTCCCACTGAGACATGGAACACTGGGGTTGAGGGACTGGTCCCTGTACCACCGGTACCAGCGAGCTTCTCATCAAAGATCGCCACGGTGCAAATCATCCTTGCCCAGACGGTCTTTCAGTCATCCATTCCCACTGGGGCAGGATTGCTCTCGGTCATGGCACCAGTCTCCATCCTCCCGGTTCTGCTCACTGGGCAGGCACCGATCCTCGCCTTGTCGGTCGCCGACCAGGGTCAGCCGGCAGACTCATTCATCAATAGCTCTGTCCTGGTCACTGGAAGGACTGGACTGGAAGTTCAGCCCCTCGCCAAGGAGGGGTGATTCACCACAGACCTGCAAAGCCGGCACGGCACCTGCCACGATGGCCTGGCAGCAGGGAAAGTGGCCTGCTCCATGGCCGTATGGGAACCCATGGGGTGTGCCCATAATATCAATCCTGTATTCCCACCAGTCCTCCCTGGCAGCCTTGGACAAACTGCCCCCTGGGGCCCGTGGCACCAGAGTTGGAACACGGTGTCAAATCCAAGACCAGACCAGCGCATCGGACTCCAGCACCTAAGGAGCCATCCCTTCCCCAGCGGTGCACTTGTCCTTGTTGTCTCCGGATGAAGTGGTGGCAGGTGCCTCCCAAACGGGCAAACTCTCTTCTGTCCCCCACGGCCCCCAAATGACTTCAAGGAGCACCAGGCCCTTCTTAAGAGGGTGGCTACTAACCTGAACTTAAAAATTGAAGAGGTCGCAGAGGAGTCTGACTTTTTTAACATATCCTCCTCCAGCAAGGCCCAGATTGTGCTGCCCGTCCACCCACGGGTCCTTAAGATTGCCAAATTGCTGTGGCAGACCCCCTCTTCCTTCCACCTACTTCTAAGAAGATGGAAAATAAGTATTACATCCCTGCAAAAGGGTTCAAATACCTGTATACACACCCTTCAGCAGTGTCACTGGTTGTGTTCACTGTTAATGAAAGGGACAGGCAAGGCCAAGTCAGTGGCACACTGAAAAACAAAGATACCTGGAGACTGGACTTATTTGGCAGAAAGATTTATTCAATGGCAAAACTGCGATTTTGGGTATCTCACCACCAGGCCCTGTTAGGCAGATACAGTTTTAACCTGTGGGACTCCCTTAATAAATTCAAGGAGGCTCTCCTGCAGGACTGTGCCTAGAGGTTTGCTGCTTTGGTGGACGAAGGCACAGCATGGCAAGGGGGGCCCATCAGATGGCCCGGGACGCTACTGAGTCAGCTGCCAGGGTGGTTGCCTCTGCGGTGGCCATGAGGCACAGCTCCTGCTTGCAGTCCTCCGGGTTAGCCCAGGAGATGCAGGCCACTCTGTAGGACCTCCTGTTTGAGGGGATGGGACTCGTCTCCGAGCTCATGGACTTGAGACTCCATGGCCCTAAAGACTCCTGTGCCACCCTCTGCTACTTGGGCAGCCATACTCTGCCGGCGAGGAAGCTGTTATGCCCTCACCTCCTCCACTTCCGCAGTCCAGGTCTTGGGGAACTCCCCGGGTGGGCACCTACAGGAGAAAGGATAGAGACAAGGAGTCTAAGTAGTGACACCCGTTGTCTTCCCATTCTTCTGCTCATCTTTGGCCTTCCAGAAGCCAGGGAGGCCAGAAGCAGTCATTTTGAGGATGTGCTCGAGGGTGACACCCCAGTCACTTCCTAGGATCCACCCTCCCACTCTTTCCTCAACCACCTCCATCCCTTCCAGTCAGTCTGGTCTCAGGTGACCTCGGACCATTTGGTTTTCAAAGTAAAATCATCATGTTTCACCCTGCAGTTCGTGGTCCACCTCCCTTTCCTGTCCTCCTTCAGGGACTTGTCTCACAAGCAGCTCCTCATCCAAAAGGTCAAGAACCTCCTGGGCTTGGGGGCAGTGGAGGAGGTCTCTCGACAATGAAAGGAAAGGGGTTCTACTCCCATTACTTCCTGATCACAAAAGCAAAAGGGGGCCTCAGACCCATCTTGGACAGTGTCGTCTCAACAAGGTCTCTCAAAAAGTTGAAGTTTTGCATGGTATCCCTAGCCTCCATCATCCTCTCCCTGGACTGGGGAGACTGGTACACTGCCCTCGACTTGTGCATATTTCCACATTTCCATTTTCCTGGGGCACAGGCGCTTCCTTCATTTTATGCTGGACCAGCACCATTTCCAATTCATGGCATTGCCATTCAGTCTCTCGTCACTCCACGAAGTTCATAGCACCAGTGGCCGCTTACCTGAGGCACCGGGGTGTTCAAATTTACCCTTACTCCAATTACTGGCTAATAAAGGGTCAGTCCTGGGATCAGGTGCAGCAGCATCTCAATCTGATTTGTTCCACCTGTTGTGACCCGGGGCTGTTAATAAACAAGAAAAAGTTGACCTTAAGTCCAGTGAAATTCATAGTTTTTTGGAGCAGTCCTCGACTCTACTCAGGCCAAAGCCTTCCGACCTGAGACTTGGTTCCAAGCCATGGCAGACCTCATCTTGTGCATTCAAGCCCACCTCCTCACCACCGCTCACACGTGCCTGTGATTGTTGGGCCACATGGCGGCCTACATTTATGTGATCCGACTTGCATGACTCCATCTGAGGCCCCTGCTGGTGTCTGTCTACATCCCCAACAGACACAGCATGGACTGGGTGGTCAGGGTCCCAGACCACGTACTGTCATCAGCCACCTGGTGGCAGAATCCAGCACTGATGTTGGAGGGGGTTCCCTTTGTGGCTCCATCACCATCAGTGATCCTCATCTCTGATGCTTTGGATCTGGGGTGGGGAGCCCACCGGAGCAATCTCAGCACACAAGGCCATTGGTCGAGTTACGATTACTCCCTACACATTGTCAGGGAGCTCAGAGCAGTTCACCTAGCCTGCCAAGCCTTCCTATTTCTCATAAAAAGCAGGCTGGTCCAGGACCTGATGGACAACGCAACTACTATGCTCAGGCAAGGCAGAGCCAGATCATCTGCTCTTTGCGGGGAAGCTCTCAGGCTCTGGGACTTCTGTGTACAACACAGCATCCATCTCATATTCACACATCTCCCTGGAGCCAGGAACACTTTAGCAGATTGCCTCAGCGGGGCCTTCTCGTCTTGCCACGAGTGGTCCTACCATCCAGAAATGGTCAGCATCATCTTCCAGAGGTGGGGGACTCTCCAGGTGGACCTGTTCATATCCAGGCAGAACAGGACATGCCCTATTTTCTGCTCAATTTGGGCGATTGACCAAGGCTCCCTGTCAGACGCTCTTCTACTTCCGTAGTTAGGGGTCTGTTGTATGCCTCTCCCTCCCACCCCCTTCCCCAGCACAGTGTCATTAATTCACAAGGTCCTCATGAAGATCAAGCAGGACGGGTTGAAGGTGATCATCATAGCGCTGGGTTGGCAGCACCAGCTCTGGTTCAGCATGCTTCTGGACCTCTTGGTGGCTGCTCCATTACAGCTACTGCTCAGGCTGGTCCTGGTGGCACTGCATTTGACGACTTGGCTGTTGCATGGTTAAATGCAGAGGAGCAGGAGTGCTCAGCTGGTGTCCAACAGGTCCTGTTGGGCAGTAGAAAGCCTTTCACCAGAGCGACCTACCTGGCCAAATGGAAGTTGTTCGCTTGTTAGACCTCGGATAAAGGCATTTGGCCCGAGCGGGTCTCACTGCAGTTAATCCTGGGCTACTTTCTGCATCTCAAGCTCCAAGGACCATCCCTTTCGTTTATTAAGGTCCACTTGGTTGCTATCTCAGTATTCCATCTGTCACTCAAGAGTAGGTCAGTTTTTGCCCAGGACATGACTGCCAGGTTCCTCATGGGCCTCAAGCGCCTCTACCTGCACATCAGGAGACCTGTCCCTCCATGGGACCTGAATCTTGTGCTGTCATGGCTCATGGGACCCACTTCAAGCCTCTGGCTTCCTGCTCTCTTTTCCTCCTTTCCTGGAAGGTTGTGTTCTTGGTTGCAATAACATCTGCCCACCAGGTCTCTGAGATTAGGGCACTTACCTCAGAGCTGCCCTATATGGTCTTTTACAAAGACAAGGTTCAGCCTCATCCAGCTTTTCTGTCCAGGGTGATCTCAGTTTCATATGGGCCAGGACATTTACTTACCTGCCTTTTTTCCAAAGCCACATAAGTTGGAGGAGGAGCATAGATCACATTCCCTAGATGTCAGGAGGGTGCTAGCCTTCTACATTGAGAGGATCAAGCCATTCTGCAAGTCAACGTAATTGTTCATCATGGTGGCTGAGAGGAAGAAAGATCATCCAGTGTCTACTCAAAGAATTTCTTCTTGGATCACTGCCTGCATACGCTGCTGCTATGACTGGACATAGGTGCCACATCCAGCGATGGTTACTGCCCACTCACCCAGGGAGCAAGCCTCTTTGGCAGCTTTCCTATTCAAGTGCCTATCTAGGACATCTGTAGGGTGGCCACCTGCTTGTCCATCCACACGTTCATGTCCCATTCATACTTACCCAGCAGGCCCAGGACTATGCTGGCTTCAGTAGAGCAGTACTACTGCTACCAGGAGTTCTCAAACTGGGTGTCGGGAACCCTCAGGGGATCACGAGGTAATTACATGGAGGGTCGTGAGCTGTCAGCCTCCACCCCAAACCCCACTTTGCATCCAGCATTTATAGTGGTGTTACATATATAAAAAAGTGTTTTTATTTTATAAGGGGGGATCACACTCCTAGGTTTGCTGTGTGAAAAGGGTTATCAGTACAAAAGCTTGAGAACCACTGCACTAGACTGTGAAATCTGAGCCCACCTCCATTGATACTGCTTGAGTCACCTAGAATAGAATCAACATGAGCAAGCACTCAAAGAAAAAATGGTTCCCTACCTTTTCATAACTGTTCTTCAAGAGGTGTTGCTCATGTCCATTGCGTTCCCCACCCTCCTATTCCTCTGTCAGAATTGCTGGCAAGAAGGAGCTGAGAGGGCATAGAGTCGGCAGCGCCTGATATACGGCCACATGGGCGCGGCACAAGGGGGCACCAGAGTCAACCCTACGGATACCGCTAAGGTAGAAATCTCTGACTGTGAATGTAGGTGCACACACGCATAGAATGGAATGAACACGAGCAACACATTTAGAAGAACAACAATTACGAAAGGTAGGTAACAGGTTTTTTTCTTCTTTGGGGTTAAAGACTATTGGAGTGGGCCCCCAGTAATTTGACAAGCATGGAAATTTTAAAATAAATAAGACATCTTCCTTATATTTCCTGTTTTACCTAAAACTTCTGCCTTGTCCCTTATTTTTTCCCTCTTGGTTGCAGTACCCCCTTCCTTGACCTATATACAGCTGGACTTTTGAAAACAGCATTCTATTGACTAGTGACAACACTTTATCTCTTACAAATAACGTTTATTCTAAAATTGTTGTTTAAGCTTTTAAGTGGTGAATTTAAAAGCTCAGATTCAGTCAGCTGGGAAATGCATCAAACCCCTTTCCTGTCTTATTCCCAGATGTCACAAGCAAATGTTATAGAATTGAGGCCAGTGTCTTTTATGAGCATTGCAGGCACAAATTGGAAGGATTCTCTTGGCTGCTTTCTCTTCCCCACTAGGATGGGAGACTTTTTTGGGAGTTTCTGCTGCTATACTGATGCTACCCAATATCTGTTGATCTTGCCATGTCTGGTTGTCTAGTGGGTAAAAAAGAATAGTACACAGGTGTTTCAGACTGAAGTATTATGAACACCAGCCTACTGGACTGATTGTGGGACAATTCCTAAGCAGGGAGGCCTGAAAGAAACAATCTGGATCTACAAAAAGTTATTGGACTGAATTTTCGAAAGCATAGATAATAATTAACTATAAATAAAACATTTCGGGGGGAGCAAGACTGGCCCAGTGGTTGCGGCACTGGCCTGGGATATGGGAGATCCAGGTTCAATTCAGTTCCACCACAGACCTCCTGTATGACTCTGGGCAAGTAACTTAGGCCACGTCTAGACTACCGTATCGGCATGTTAAAATCGATTGCTCGGGGATTGATATCGCATCTAATCTAGACGGGATATATCGATCCCTGAGCGCGCTTATATCGATTCCGGAACTCCTCCAACCCCAACGGAGTTCCAGAATCGACATGGCGAGCCGCGGATATCGATCCCGCGCGGTGAGGACGGGTGAGTAAATCGATTTTAGATATTCGACTTCAGCTACGTTATTCACATAGCTGAAATTGCGTATCTAAAATCGATTTTACCCCATAGTGTAGATCAGCCCTTAGAAAATTAAGAAGCAACAAATATAAAACAGTAAAGAAGTTATTTTTCTAATGCAATATAATTAACCCCTGGAACTTGCTGTTGAAATCTATCAAGTTTCAAGAAAGTTTTAGACACTTTTATTCCAACTAGTGTACTTGCTATTCTTATCCACATAAAGATGTCAGTCTTCAAGTTACAGGCACTGATCATCAGTTGGAGTCAGGCAAGAATACTCTTAAGACATAGTATTGTGGATAAATGAGCAGATGCATGATGGAAGCCGCTTACCCTTCTCTGAAGGCAAGAAGTATAGGACCCTCTCACAGGCAGGGGCTGGGGCAGATAAAATGGTCTATTCTGGTATGGCAGCTTTTCTGTTTCTGCAGTGTTTGCATAGGTAGCCCATTTTTTATGGATTGTTGCACAAACTCTTTTTTTTAATGCAACCCTATCTGAGACTGAAAAATCCAGGGATATTTGAAGAGATGAGTTATAGTACAATGTAATTATAAATTGCAAATGCTGCGTATCATATTACGATGTTCTGAGAGCGGTTTAGATAACATTCCTTCTGTTAGGCAGGAAGGTAGCAGCTATAACAATGTACATGTCAATGTGCATTACCTGCTTAATGCATTAATCCTAAACTGTCAGGAGCTAGGAGTTTAATCTTGTCCCCACCCCATTAAATAGACATAGAGAATATGAGATAAGTTACCATCTAGTAAGGTGACTTAGTGAATGACCATGAGGAAAACCGTGCTCAAATTGCTTCTCTGTGCTGAATGTATCCGCACCCATTCCCACGTCACAAGCCTTAAAACCACCATCTGGCCCAAATATGCACAACTTTTGCATTGAGGATGGTCACTCCTGTCCAGCACAAATTTACTGCCGAGCAATTTGTATCTTTGGTGTTACAACTTTTTAACCAAACTAGCTGGTCTTTTCTCATCCATCAGTATACATGTTAGTGGTACAATCATTTCTACTTAAAGAAATCTTTTCAACTTAGA
This sequence comes from Chelonoidis abingdonii, assembly GCF_003597395.2. NCBI lineage: Eukaryota > Metazoa > Chordata > Testudines > Testudinidae > Chelonoidis > Chelonoidis abingdonii. Next base: position 59,919,953 of record NC_133773.1, read on the forward strand.
CTAAAATCTATTACAGCAATTTCCCTGAGGAAGAGGTTGAGGTAGCTGTGGAAACAGATATATTTGAAAAGTTTAATGGAATACAGCAAGGACAAGATGATTAAAAATTAATAATCATAAACAGGTCAGTATTTCACAGGACATGTATCAGGATGGTGATGCAAGAGCATTTTGTAACCTTTGTATAAAAGGTTAATTGTTACTTAAACCTGTCTAAAGAGAACAATTTAATGGCTCAGATGAGGCCAGGATAGCATAGATGGTTCTGTGCTGCTAGGGTCAGAATTAAATAGTGTAATTAATTGATTATGTTGGCTATTTGCTCCTAAAGCTGAGATCTTGTTTATAGTAGGATTCCAGATTTCACTTGGTTCCTTGGCTCTGCTTTATCTAGTTTTTTTTCATGAATCACAATAACCAGCATTTTATAAACGGCTCCTTTCTGTGGGTAAAGGTCAACCTTTTTAAACAAAATTGTTTCGTTTGTTTTTCTTTTCTCCAGAGTACGTTTGCTTGGAGCAGACTTAAGTTAGTTGCTTAACGAAAAATTGATGTTCTTGCAAATTGGGTTTCAAAGGTGCAACCCGTTTAACCAATATATGCTGCACCACTCTCAGAGGATGAGATGCGTGGCTGGTATGTGGGTTCTGGGAAGTAGACCCATTAATTCAAATTAATGAATTACACAGCCACGTGACTGAGCTTTGAGCAGAAAACAAGACATCTTTATATAGCCTTGCAGAAAAATGGTGAAAGTGTGAGGTTTTCAGTCACTGCTCATGTACTGTCTGTCATAATATGTACATATCTATTTCCAGTAATTCTATTCACAAATGCACGAGGTGCGTGTTACTAGTCAGTGTTTTTAATGTGAGCAAGTTCAGACTCCCAGTGAGGTGACTTATTTCCCAAAGTACAAATAACCTCTTGTTTTACACAGAGATGGTTATTAGATTTACAATGAACCAAAAGGTCCCTGTGGAATGTGTTCAGATATTTTAAAAAGGGAGAAAGCAAAAACATTCATGAATGAAAAGGAATGTGTGACTTTATTTAATCTCCAGTATGCAGTTTAGTGGATGGGTGTCTTGAATTTAAAACAAAAAGAGGGGGAGGGAACCCTAGAATTAACTTATTTTAAAACCTTTTTAACTCCATATGATTTTATGAAAATATGCTAATGTGTGAATATAATGTAACTGGAATATGCTTCATGCAAAAGGTCTCTTGTAAGGTATCATTACAAAGCTTATAATCTACTGAGTGTGGTCATCCAATTTGTATAAATGTATCAGTATTGTATCTGAAACTAGAAATATGAAATATAACTCGGAGATCCTATTGTAATTATGCAAGCGTGGGCCATTAAGGGTGGTTTGGAATCTTGATGGCTCCCATTAACCAGGACAGTTGGTTGTAAATGGCTCTGTTTACTTGCAAGCCTTCCTGTGAGTCAGGCCAGGAAGAATGAAGGCTTGGGGTGTCACCTGGTGCTGGAATCCATCTTAAACCTGGTGCTTTTCCATTTAGAAGGAGTGTGGGGACCCAGAGAGACAAAAGATTCCCTCCTTGTGCCAAAGCTATATAAGGGTATAGAACAGAACAAAGAGGCAGCAGTCATGAGAAATCCCCTAGTTACCACCTGAGCTGGAACAAGGACTGTACCAGGGGAAAGGATTGGGCCCAGACTAGAAAGGAGTCTAGTCTGTGAAAGAAGCTTATTCGAACATCTGAGGGTGACATTTCATCTGTAATCAGTTTCTTAATGTATTAGGCTTAGACTTGCGTGTTTTTGTTTTATTTTGCTTGGTAACTTACTTTGTTCTGTCTGTAATTATTTGGAACCACTTAAATCCTACTTTTTATATTTAATAAAATCATTTTTGCTTATAAATTAACCCAGAGTAAGGGGGGACAAACAGCTGTGCATATCTCTCTATCAGTGTTAAGAGGGTGGACAATTTGAGTTTACCCTGTATAAGCTTTATACAGAGTAAAATGGATTGATTTGAGGTTTGGATCCCATGGGGAGCTGGGGAGCTGGCTGCTAGAGACAGAAGTACTTCTTAAGCTGTTTTCAGTTAAGCCTGCAGCTTTTGGGGGACGTGGTTCAGACACGGGTCTGTGTTTCTAGCAGGCTAGCATGTCTGGCTCAACAAGACAGGATACTGAAGTCCCAAGCTGGCAGGGAAAACGGGCTCAGAGGTAGTCTCAGCACATCAGGTGGTAGTCCCAAGAGGGTCTCTGTGACTGAACCCATCATAGGAATGTTTTCAGATATTTTAAAAAGGAAAAAAACAAAAACATTCATGAATGAAAGGGAATGTGCGACTTTCTTTAATCCCCAGCATTTAGTTTAGTGGATGGGTGTCTTGAATTTAAAATAAAAAGAAAATGAAAGAACTCTAGAATTAACTTATTCTAAAGCGGTTGTACCTTCATGGAGGTGTGGGGGTGGGCAGGAGAAGGGTGAATAAAACCTAACCCTAGCACAATATGAAGCTGTTGGAGCCAAAACAATTTCCATACTTAAATGGGTAAGTAGTTTTCAGGTTTTAAATATAAATATCAAACCAAACAAAAAATAAAACTCATGAAGTTGGCAGCTATTTTGTAAGAAATCAGGTCTGGAAGGAAATACAGTGGTGTTAAGTGAAGGTTAAAATGTGTCATTTCACCACAGGTCTGCAATATAAATAATATAGTGAAAGGTAGGGGGTGTGTGTGTGAGAGAGAGAGAGTGAAAAAAAATAAAAACAGGAAAGCTATCACCTGGAAGTTTTACTGGGAGTTCATTGTCAATTAAAATAAACTTTCCTCCTTTTCCTGACTAAACAGGAGCATCTGATAGAGAATGAGGTATCCATACTGCGCCAAGTGAAACACCCCAATATTATCATGCTGATAGAGGAGATGGACACTCCAACAGAACTCTATCTGGTAATGGAGTTAGTTAAGGTAAGACTATTTCAAGGAATTTTCTTTTTCATTTATCTACATATAATGTGAAGTCTAGGAAGATTCCAATATTTCACAGCTCTCAGAAGACATAATCAGATGAGCATTTTGATGAGAACTTCCAATTAATCATGCAAATACTGTTGTTAAAATCCATTAAAATGAACAATTGTTATCATAAAAACAACGAGTCCGGTGGCACCTTAAAGACTAACAGATTTATTTGGACGTAAGCTTTCGTGGGTAAAAAACCCACTTCTTCAGATGGATGGAGTGAAAAATTACTCCATGCATCTGAAGCTCCACTTTGCTGGCATTGGAGAGTGATACTGCTCTCTTGTGAATTACCAAGCCAAAGGTATTATGAAGCACCTCCATAGAAACATGTTAATGCATAGCATGAACGTGTTACACAAACCAGGGTTTTTTGGCATATTACTCTTGGCCAGTTTTGTGCCACTGCGCAAGTGCAGAATTAAGGTCCCTGGCAGATTTTACTCTTTCCCCACAGGAAAAATTGATTCATGCCCCCGTCCTGGGCAGCGGTCAGGGGGCAGGAGGGAGTCTGGTTTGGCTGTCAGGAGCAGCAGGGGGAGATGTAAGTCACTGCCTTGGGGGCTGGTCTCTCTCTCTATCCCTCTCGCTTGCTATCAAGGAGCACCCAGAGCCAGGAGGAGCAGGAGTAGGGGAGCCTGGATGAGTGGCACCTACCCTGCACTGGATTCCAGCTGCTAATCTCAGCTGGGCTGAGGGAATGGGACTTCCTCTGACCCTGCATGGGCCAGGGCCAGGGCCAGGTCAGACCCATCCCCTAGGAATTTCCCTAGGCTTCAGGAAGCTCCTCCCCCTGCTTCCTTCCCTCATTGTTTTCCAGCCATGGGGGAGGGGGTCACAGTACGGAGAGCTGCTTCCGCAAATGCCCAACCCCCAGGCATCTGAATTCCTCCCTGCACCCAGACCACTCCTTGCTGAGTTGCCTGCACTCAAATCCTCACTGTGCCAAGACTCAGCCCTCTGCACCAAAATAATTGAAAATGGTGTGATTATAATGTTGTTTTGACAAAATATGCACTATTTTGCAGAATTTTTAATTTTTTGGTGCAGAACTCCCTCAGAAATAGCATATATAGCAGCAAAGAAGACAGAATGACTTGCAAAATTGTTTAAAAGGAAACACCTGAAAAATATTATATAGAAGAAAAATAGATACCCTGTTACAATACTTAGCATATTTTCCCCATCATAAAATAACAAAATATACAAATATAATGAAACAATCCAGAAACTTCTGTGTGACATAGGTCTGATATTTCTTAGTTGCTTGTTTTGTGACAAGATAATGAATAATTTGAGTGTCTAGGTCATCTGAGTTAGATTTATAAACCCGTATCAAATCTGAGGCTTCTCTCACACGTGCTTGCACACAAATGTCTTATCTCTCATACAGGAACAATAGCAAACATGCAAACTAGTCGATATGTTAAAACAACAGCAGTAAACCCAGACTATATCAGCATATTGGATAAAAGTATAAATCAACATTTCAGAAGGTATTGCTATCTAAAAATTTCACTGTACTCAAGAACCTTTTCCGCAACATCTGTTTGCTTGAAACCCCCTGGTGAAGGTCTGTAGCTGCTGGCTCAGTACCACTGCTTCATTTCTGGCTATCTCTAGAAACAGTTTTTATGTGGCAGATGGCTTTTTTGTTTTTAAGATGCAACTTAAAAAAAAGGGTAATCTTTGAATATATATCCTGAATTGCTACTGCTTTCACATGTGCTACAATGCTTGGAATTCCACCCCCTAACCCAGCCAAGTCACTCCCACACTTGTATCCAAGGTAACCATCATAATGGCACACAACTTACATTAACTGCAGCAAGTGGAAATGCCATATAAATTAAAATATTTCTTTACTACTGTTTTTAAAAATGCTGCTACATACCCCAGAGCTATAATGGATGCTGGTAGGATATTGCACAACAGGTATGCTCAAAAAACACCAGGCAGACTCTGCCATATGTTGCATGGGGCAAATATGCTGTAGAATGCAGGACTGTTATCATCCTGCCTCATCCTTATTTATTTTTACTTTTCATAATGTTTGCACTAAGTATTTCTAACATGTACTTTATTATGTAAATATTATTATTTGCATTACAGCATCATCTAGAGGCTCCAGCTGCTAGGCACTGTACAAACAAATAGGTCTGTAATACCCTGACAAGTTTATAATGTAAATAGACAAGACAGTCAAAAGCAGGGAGAAAGGTAGTGGTGGTATCCTCCTCTTACTCCTGGGGAACTAAGGTGCAGAGCGGTGAAGCGACTTGTCCAATGACACACACAAGCCTGTCGAGTACTGAACCCAGATTCCCTGAGTCCCAGTGCCTCAGACTACAAGTTCATCCTTCCCTACCATGATAGCTGTTTCCAAGGGCTTGTCTACATGAGGAAAAAGGCTGCAAGTAGCTGGTGCACTTTGGAAATTTACTAAGCTAAACCACGTGAGGTCACTCTTAGTACGCAGTAAGTGGGTCCACACAGAGAGTTAGTGAGGAGTTGCTGGTGTGCTTTAAACTCACACCCTAGCTTACTGTGCACCAACTTCTCCATGTAGCCAAGCCTCAAACTGTGCAGCGTATCTTTCCTGTATAATACATGACAGGTTTTTGTGCATGCCTCTGGTGCAAGGATGTTGAATTATGGCTTTCTCTGACATCTTTTCAGTAGTCTGAATAGAGTACTGACACCTGATGATTTTTCTTGTCATTGCCTTTAATGTTTTCCCTTACTTTAGGGAGGAGACCTATTTGATGCTATCACTTCTTCAACAAAGTATACGGAGAGAGATGGTAGCGCAATGGTCTACAATCTAGCCAGTGCACTGAAATACCTCCATGGTCTCAACATTGTGCACAGAGACATTAAGCCAGAGAATCTCCTGGTATGTCATTTGTTTTGTCATGCTTTCCATTGCTTCATCCCTCACAAATGTAAATGTTTGTATGTAAATGTTAAGATGCTAAGGAGCTGAACAATCACAGACATAGAACATGAATTTAGAATGACTACGTGCTTAAAATAAATCTTTCCATTAAGTATTAATAGACATAGGGAAAGTGATCTGTGCTTAATGTGCACTAGACGCTAGACCTATCACTTACATTTTGATTCCTGGCTCTGGCTTGGATAAGCACAAAACAGGGTTTAAAAATGTGTTAATGAATTATTTACAATCCTAGTTTCAATTTAAAACAAGGGTTTTAATTGCTTTCTGAAGATCCCAGGGTTATTTGAAGTAAGATATTTCCTCTCCCATCGCCACATCTGATTTCTCAGTATCCTAGCTATAAACTCTGAGAGTACATTTATTTCCTCAGAAGGAACTATATTTAATTTCCATTAGTTCCCATCAGGGACATAAATATCTGTGCCTGATAGCAACAAATATTGTGGATTCTGTTTTACAAACTCCAAGTGGAAATTGGCAGTGGAGTGAGTGCATTATTCTCTGCTGCTTTGTAGCTTATATAGGCAGAGTATGCAAAAGATTACTAAGTCGCTGACAGCAGAGATAGTGTTTAACACCCACATTGCACACATGTAAATAACTACCTACAATGCAAGGCACTGGACAACCAAGTCCAGAATCCACATCACAGGCACAGGGGTCATCAGTAACTGGAAGCCTTGTGTTAGTTTATTTAAGCTCTGTTTGTTTGTCAGTCCTGTTAATGGTGTAATGAGATTCACCAAAGGGAAGCTGATAGAAGGGATTTATGTCTCTTACTCCAGCAGCGGCATTTGAACAAGCACAGACAACAGAGCTGGAACTTGCAAACTCTTAAGGTATGGCTATACTATGCAGCTTTTAGCAATATGGCTGTGCTGCTACAGTGCTATCACTAAAAGCTGCACAGTGTAGCTGCTCTTTGTCGGCTGGAGAGAGCACTCCTTCCAACAAAGTGCTTTTTGTCAGTAAAACTTTTGTTGTTTGGGATGGTGGTTTTTTCTTTAACACCCCTGAATGACAGGTTTTGCCGACAAAGTTCCAGTGTGGACAAACCCTTACTTAGTCCTTTCTTGCCACAGCAGTCTCAATGACAACAGTGAGTAAGGATTTCCAGGACTCAGTCGTTCCTTTAGCAGTGAAATTTGAGGGAAAAAATATGTATTCAGACCTTTCTTGATAAATTTTTAGTTGCAAGGTATGTGGACGTTGGGTTGTTGAGCTGTGGATACAGGGATTCTAACATGGGGTTTTTATTATTATTATTATTTATTTATTTGATACCCTTTATTTTGGGCGAGTATTGCTATTCTTTATGGATGATACTGATTTAGTATAATTTTTTTTAAATGTTACTTTATGTGAAGTGGCTAGAATGTTGTATAAACACTATGCAGTCTAAATGAATAGTGACCCTTTAACAATAGACCTGAAAATTTTCTGGCAAAAAAATACCCTTGGCAACTTTGAAGTAAGGGAGAGAAAAACAGAGAAGACGGTGGTTTTATCTTCAAATGTATCTCAAAGCTTAGCCACTCTGAAGATTGCGTGTTCATGCTGAATTAATTTCAATATAGTGTGCTGGTCCAGAAGCAAACGAGTGTGCACAGTTTTAGAGGGATCCCGTGGCATGCCATAGTTGATCTCATTCATTTTAAAATAATAATATGGTGACATCAGGATCTTGGGTGGATTGGAGTTCTGAGGCTAATCTGACATTTTAAGCCTCCGTTAGTAATCGAATCAGGTATAAATAGGCACAAACGCCCTTTTTGCCTAGAAAGCTTGTTGAGATTACTCAACAGTTGCATGTCTTATTCATTGTGATTGACATTGGCATTTATGTTAAGATAACATAATGGAAGTGCATGTAAATGTAAATGTGTCAATTGCTTTTATACTAACCAGTGTTTCAATTCTTTAACCTGAGATCATCCAGATGTCTGACTGGTAAAAAGAATGAAAATCATACACTCATAAATACAAACTGTGTTATCATTGACACGTGAAATTATATCAGGGAGCACAAGGGTTTCCATTAGAGCTGTGAATTATAACAGAGTGATGACTAAGGCTATGTTTTAGTCATGGGTATTTTTAGCAAAAGTAATGGATAGGTAATGGGCAGTGAACAAAAATTCACGGACCATGACCTAAATTCCTTGTGAACTGCATGACCATGCAGCAGGCTGTTTAGTGCTGCACAGATGCTCAGGGAACCTGCCAAGGTGGGACCTGCTGGAGCACCTGTTCCCAACTCAGCCCCAGACCTGCTGCCGCCAGGGTAGGGGCAGCCCAAACCCAGCCCTGACCTGGACTGACTGGGGCAGGTGCTAATTGGTCCAAATCCTCACAGCAACTTGGGTGCTGTGTGGTTTGTATTCTCATGCCTCTGATTGGTTTAGAACCGTGAAGGGGTGCAGACTATCAGGCACCTCCTGCTGGTCCGGCCCGCCCACTCGAGGACGTAATTCACTAGGAGGGTGGTGAAGCACTGGAATGGATTACCTGGGGAGGTGGTGGAAACTCCATCCTTAGAGGTTTTTAAGGCCCAGCCTGACAAAACCCTGGCTAGGATAGTTTAATTGGTGTTGGCCCTGCTTTGAGCAGGGGGTTGGACTAGCTGACCGCCAGAGGTCTCTTCCAGCCCTAATCTTCTATGATTCTGTGATAATGGATGCTGGGACTTGTAGTCTGTGCTGGCCCACAGCCCTGGATCCAGAGAGAAGACTTTGTGATTGGTTCTCATTGGGCGATGAAAGGTTGTTGCTAAGGTAGAGGTGGAATGGCCTCCCCTCCCCCAACCCAAACTGAGCTCTGGCCTGGACCTGCTGTGACTGGGGGAGGGGCCCCTATCCTGCTGCCCCAGCCCTAGAGCTGCTGCAGCAGGGAGAGACACCTCTCCCTCCCAGGTGCTGCTGCAGGAAGAGAGAGCTGGGGGGAGTCCTCTCTCCCCACAGTAGCCCCAGGGCACCCTCCTGCACCCCAAACCCCTCATCCTCAGACCCACCCTGGAGTCCACACCCCCAGCCAGAGCCCTCAACACCCCCCCCCCACACACACACCCCAACCCTCTGCCTTGATTCTAAATTCTTTAAAAAAAACAACCAGGTATCACTATGAAAATTTTATAACTAATGTTTCTGGGCCTTTTGCTGGCTCTGCAAAAACAATTAACTAATGAATACTATTCCCAGACTTGTGCTGACAATTAGTGATCCAGCTGTACAAAACTGGAAAGAAGCAAAACTTTTGCTCAGTTCTGAACATGGTGGGAAAATACCCTCCTCCATTGCTTGTTAAATATTTTCCATTTTGTCCTTTTCAGTTTATCTTCAAATCTATAATAAGTAATTCCAGATCAAGGGTAGCTGTGTTTTTTTTTAAATAAAAATCCCTTGACAATATACTTTAAATAGGATCCTACTGATCTCCTTGCAAGTCTTCACTGAAAATTTCAAAATAAAATGTTCTCCCAGGGAATCTCTCTCTCAATTTTGCAGAATTGTTCTCTTGCTACTTTTTTTCCTTTTTTACTGTCACAAATTGTCTTCATTTTGTTTGTTTCCTTCCTGCATGCACAGGTATAGCCTATGTCATTGTTGATGCTAGTAGGATTATGTACCCATTAGTTGCCATTATTGGAATCCTTAGATTATTTAGTCAACACTAGTTTAAGAAATTTAGTAATTTGTAATATATGTTAGTAGGTGGAAAATATTGTGTGAGGTTATTGCAAAATGAGTGGGTTTTAAAACACACTATGACTTTGCAAATAAAAATGTAGTTATATAAGTAAAGGTTGACTATGACATGCTAATTTAACTTGCTCTCTTCCTCAATTGTTGACATATTTTTGTTTTTTTTTACTGTAATCGTATTCACTAGTGCAAGCAAACAGGAAGAAGTAGATCGGGCATAGTTATCACTTACAAACAATGGGCCCAATTCTGGCCACTCTTGCGTAGGCATGATTTCTCTCTGATGCTCCAGCCCTGCTAACACTCTCATGTAACTCTACCCACATGATTTGTTCCATTGGCTTCAGTAGGAGTAGTTGCATGAGTAAAGAAAGATATGCACATGTGTAAGTATTTGCAAGATTGAGGTCAGACATTACTTATTCATTTTAGTCATTACTGCTTACATCAGTGAAGAGAGGGAAAAATTAGGCCAAGTTTTTAGGAAAAACCAATAGACGTTTTGTTAAAATATGTAAAGCAATAGTTCACACTTCAGCTACATAAATATGGGGAGGGATGTTGTCCCTAGCCTCTGTTTGACAGAAGCTGGGAATGGATGATAGGATGGATCACTTGATGATCACCTGTTCTGTTCATTCCCTCTGGGGCACCTGGCATTGGCCACCTTCGGAAGACAGGATACTGGACTAGATGGACCTTTGGTCTGACGCAGTATGGACACTCTATGTTCTTAACATCCTGTCATCTGTAACAATATTATCTGTGCAATAAATGGCAGCACAAGTTTCTAGGTAGAGACTTTTGTGTCCTATCTGGATCAAGAATAGGGCTAAATTCTTTAACCTTTAGAAGATTTTTATGACTTTTGATAATTCAGGGATAAAGAAATGTACGTTCAGCTCTTGTTATAGGGGCCATAGAAGCCAGCAGTGTATTTCATTAGTCTGAACCAGAGTAGCTTTTATATATAGGATGAGCATCAATAGTTAGAAATGCTTTATTGCTGCTTAATTTTAGCCAAATCCCAAAAAGAACCCTTCAACATTATAAGGCTTATTATACATTGCAGAAATATGTGTACAGAAATGATTAGAGGAAATACATGCAGGAATTTGCTCAGAGGTTGAATGTTATGAGTAGTTTTAAACACCAATACTTCTAAATCAGATTTAAGTGCAATTTATAGACACCATGGGCCAATCTCCATTTGAATTTACTCTGGCAAATTTTGGTATTTAATTTAAATGGAGGAAGTCTTCAGTTACTATAAAGTAGATACTTGAGGTTTACACTGGTATAAGTGAAAACAGCCTCTGGCTCAGATTATTCTCATCTGCAAGAATAATAAAGTGTCACGGTTGTGCCTGTATATTTATTCCAGTCACTTTGAGAAGTTATTGTGTATTACTGCCTCAGTGACTTGGAAGATTTACAACAAGCAGTAACAATCCCTGTTTTATAAATCAGCTGTCAGCAATCCAGAGAGCAGTTCTAATAATGCTCCAGTGTCTGTATACAGTGTAATGTGTTTGGGGCCCCTCTTTTCAAGGAGTCTGGTAATAAGTTTTTCTTGCAATTTCGAGTGGTGATTTGAGTGTTGTGGATTACATAAAACAGTTACTAAATGATGTCTTTGATACTGTCTTCAGGTGACCCATTGGGATTCAATGCATATTAAGCATGCAAAGACTTTGCTATATTTTTAGAAATGTCCTTGAAGCATCTAGTGCAAATGAAAACGTGTGTGTGTGTGTGTGTGTGTGTACACATTTCCACATAACATACATTCCTTGATAATCTATCCTATAAGTCCATAAACATGTAAGTTTAGACAGGCATTTTGCACCTAAACTATGAAGATAATGTATTTGCATGCTTTAGTAGTCAGCAGAAAATACATGGGCAAACCTGTGGACATAGGAATGCAGGCCCTTCTGAGGACATAAGAGATATCTAAGTGCCACCTTTAGAAAATGCAGTTAAATTGCTTTTGTAATTACCTTTGGTGTCCCCTGAGCAACAGAGAGTGGGGAGAGTACAGTGCATTGTTCTCTAAATCAGAGGTTCCCAAAGTGGGGGATGGGCCCCCCTGGGAGGGCACAGAATGTATTGTAGCGGGGCGTGAGAAGCTTTAGGAAAAATAAACATACTGCGCACATTTTACCCTCAGCAATCACACAATTTTTTGTGGGTTAGTCATGGCATAAATAGCAAATTTAGCAAATGTGTTACACATCTGTGAAATATGCTGTTTATGCCATGACCAACCCATGAAAAATGTTTGATATCTGCGCCGAGTTTCTCAAACTAGGTACCCAGACTTGAAAGGGGGTCAGAAGCCTATTAGGGTATTGTGATATTGCCACCCTTACTTTTGTGGTGCTGCCTTCAGAGCTGGGTGCCCAGCCAGCAGCCTTGATTTTCTGGCTGCCCAGCTGCAAGGGCAGAGCAGCAATACCATACCACCCTTACTTCTGTGTTGCTGCTGGTGGGAGGCGCCGTCTTCAGAGCTGGGCACCGCTCTCCGCTCTGCCTTCAAAGCTGGTCCATAAAGACCAGAATTCACAGGGGAAAACGTATTTCACATGACATGATTTTCATGGCCACAAATTTGGTAGACCCCTACATATCGAATATTCATCTGACACTATGCATTTGACTCTAGATGGCAAATTTTGACAGATTTCTGTTAAGCTTGCATAGCATTATACAAAGTTGTTGCCATCTGTAGTTTAGTCCACTTATTAGGACGTGATGTGCACACTTAATTGAAGGTAGAAATGGATCTCTGGATAGCTGTCCCAAGCATCCAACCCAGAATGGAATTGCTCTGCTCCCAAAAAAGGCACAACCATCATGCTAGTAACAACAGTATTATGCAAGTAAGCAGTATCTCACTTAAAATTTACATTACTATATATTTAAATGGCTCTGTTTGAATCACTGCATTAAAGTTTTTAATGTTTAGGGAGAGTTGCATCTTGGTTTTGGGAGAGTTGCATCTTGGTTTTTTTTTATTGGTATAGGTATTTGTGTGGCAGGGGAAGGGCATAAACTATTACCGACACAAAAAATGGGGACATGATCAAATAAGTCTGATAACCACTGTTCTTAAATGTATCAGTTTGTGTTTATGGCTGCTTTTTGGGTAGGTTTCTTTTAGGGAGAGGTTCAGTACTTTGGCAAATATGTGGAGTTGTGTTGCTTGACATAGGGAATACAGACTTCTGAGAAAGATAAGCACAGAGTTTCCATAGTGGATACGGACTCTTTAAACTATATTTTTTCTTTTAAATACCTACATTTAAATATATTTTACACAAAAGGAAAACACAGAGGCCCAGCTCAGGATTGGGAGTCAGCGTATGGTAGGCGCTGTCCGTACACATAGTAAGAGACAGTACTTGCTCAAAGAGTTTACAGTCTCAAGACAACACAGATGGCATACAAATAAAGAGATCAGGTTGATGATAAGTCTTGAGTGGTTTGAAGGAGAGGGAGGTAGTCTTACATGTCAGAGTGATTGGGAGAGGTTGTGTGTGTAAGTGGCAGCATGGAAAAAGCACAGACGTTTGTGGGACAAGTGGACATTTAAAGCTGGCAGTGTTGACTGAGTAGAGGGCAGGGGCGGTTGATGTGATACTAGATCTGTTGAGTAGACAGGAAGGAGCAGAGATGTCAAGAGCCTTGAATGTGAGGACAAGAAGCTTGAACTTGGTGTGTTGGAAAAGTAGGGAGCAGTGTGTGTTGTGGGGGAGGGGAGATTGACAGTAACATGGTCAGAACAGCAGGCAAAGATTCTAGCAGCTGCATTTTGAATGCAATGGGTGATGTGAATGGCAGGGAGGCCACAGAGAAGATATTTGAAAGGCATTTTATAAAATGCAGAGCATAGTGGTCTAGTATTCTGAGGAAGAACTCCAGAACTCTAGTCCTGTCCATTACACTAACCATTGCTCTGGCCTTGGGCAATAAACACTTTGCAAGGGTGTTATGAAAATGTTAATATTTAAACCTTCATTTAGAGTGTAGTCTTCTCCAGGCAGGACACTGTCCTGTACGCTTGTCCTTCAGCATGAGCAATACATCATGCTAAAGCACGCTCGGGATGGGAAGCAGTAGTACTAAAAGCAATAGGAAATGGGTTCTAGATTTTTAGGAGTAGGTGAGGACAAGATCTATCAAGAAACAGAGCAAAATCTCTCTTAAAAATTATTTAGATTTATTTCCTCTCTCAAATTGAGTCTAATCCCATCAAAACTTTCCAAGAGACAATTAAAGCTCCTCAAGCACAAAGACGAATCACAGCACTGGAAGTCCAAGCCTTCAAGAATCCTGGAGCAAAACCAATGCAGTGGATAGCTTAAGAATCTCTCTTCTCATCACATTATATCATGTTCAGCCTTTGCTGTTTTACTCCCTCACGTATTGGAAAAATATCCTTCAATCCCTGTTATGTTTTTGCTAACCCCAGGTATGCGAGTATTCAGATGGAACAAAGTCCTTGAAGCTTGGGGACTTTGGACTGGCCACAGTGGTTGAAGGACCCTTATATACAGTCTGTGGCACCCCTACATACGTGGCTCCAGAAATCATTGCAGAGACAGGGTGAGGATACAGCAGTTTTGTCTCCTAAGTTGGTGTGTGAAAGCATGTGTGTAAGGGCCAAATCTGACCCCAGTAAATATTTAATTTCACTGCTCTGTGGGTGTGGGTCATTTAAACTGGTCTTCATCTGCTTGTCTGAGTGAATATATCAGCCTCTTCCATATATATTTCCTCTGATACCACTCTGCAAAATATTGTGTGCACATGTAACTTAGATGCTGCTACAGCTAACTGCTTAATTGGGAAGATGGCTCTGGATCCTGGAAGTAAAGGACAGACCTCTTGGGTGGGGAGGAGGTGATAGTTGGCATGAATAATTTGGATTTTCTAATATCAGACTGTTTGATGCACTGCTGCTCTTGCACAGCGCAATTGTTGAAAAGTAATTTTGAGAGCTGAGACCAAGATGTCAAAGGGCATTTGATCCACCTGCAGAGCGAGAAAATATGACATGTTGTGACCTACAGTATTTGTATTCATATGTTTAAAAAGAAACATCCTGGTTCTTCCTCCTAGTGTTACTCATTCATACAGGAGACTCAAGACCTGGAAGCTTGCTCCCTAGTTTGGCAGTGTCTGGGGATGATGCAGAAGCAGTTTGTCCACTGTGGCAGGAGAGGGAAAGGATTTCCCCCTCTCTCTCAACAATATTCTCCTTTGATTATTATGGGCTAGTGCTGAAAAGAATCTGAATCAGACCAGAAAGCTATTGACTGTTCCATGGAGACTGGGGGATTGTGAACCAAAAACAAAGGAAAATGTGGGATCCTCAGGGCTCTCAATACTCTGGAGGACAAGAAAAATATTGACTAGATGCCCCTCTTGTTATACTCCGTGGTATTAATTGAAGGACAGACTCCACTCCTATGAAATGCTAATATATCTGCCTTTGGCAGACTCTCAGTATGTATTAATTTAAAAACAACTAACTATAGAGGTGACACATTTTGGAAGCTTGCACAAGTAACACGTTCTCTTATTTTACAGCTATGGCTTAAAGGTGGATATTTGGGCTGCAGGTGTGATCACATACATACTGCTTTGTGGATTCCCACCTTTTCGCAGGTGAGTTTAGTTCCAGGTGAAAGGGAAGATAGTAAAGAATTAATTACCCAAAGAATTGTTCAAATAAGGGGGAAATCTGATTCTCCCCCCCCCCCCCCCGCCCAAAGCAATAGTCAGCTCCAGCTGTTTCCAAACTGTTGTTTTCCCCCAAGTTTCTCTCTCCTTTTCTAACTTGCTTAAGCTGCCCCTAGTTTCAATATCAACCTATCCTTTTGCCAGCCATCACTTTTTTCAATATGGTTCTGTGCACGAGAGAGAAGTGCAGTCCTGTGTTCCCTACACCACTGTGTAGGGGTGTCTTACTGTGAGAAGCCAGCTTCCTGTTTGACCTCCAATCCCATACTCCACAGCAAGAGCTCAGTGCAGTGAGCATGTATTGTACACCCTCTAGTGTTTGCAGCTGGCAAGTTCAACTTACTGTTTTTATCTTGGAGAAGTGGTCACAGGTAAATGATTCCAGTTAGCAATGTTCATTTAAATCTTATTTTTATTAGTTGAGCTTTGTAGATAACTGTTTTCAATCTCATTACAAACTTAGTGCCCATCATATGAAAGAGTTTGTAATCAGTGAAACAAAAATTTGTTATGGTTACTCTGCATGTCCAGCATATAATATCCATACATAGATTGAATATCAACACACTTTTCTTTTCTGTGATTGTTTGGGATGGGAGTAAAATAGAGTAAAGTAACTGGAACTTCAGGAGAGAAGGAATCAAAAACCACATTTTAAATCAGGAAGTATCTAATTTTTATGATCAGGTGACAGTGTTATCCATTATATCTCATTGCCTGTGTTTTTTCAAGGGCACATTTAGATTAGCTTTACTAAAAGTTAAAATTCGCCACTTTCTTGGCTATGTTGTTCCTCCCAGGTTATTTTTAAATAATTGTGGAAAGGCAGAGAAGTTGCTGTTTAGTTCTACAACTGGTTTTTCAGACACAGTTGACTGGTTAGCAATGTTTAGCTCACGCTTCAAAGATGTACCATATCATTACAATTATTCTGCCATGCTTTTGACTGCAACAATCAGGTGTGAACAAATGTAAGAGAATCTGAGCAATATTGTTAGAGATTTAAACCACTAATCAGAAGTGAGTACAATTGTAAAATTAGTCCCATCTTATTCAACAGATCTGCTGTGTGTGTATATTCTGTTCCTGCCCACCACCCCTCTTTTTGGCACTATAGGGGCTATTTCTTTCATTGTTATGGATTATGCCAGTGGCGCAGATTGTTAAATTCAGCATGGGATTGAATTTATCCCAGGTTTTCCTAATCTTCTCTGTGTATTTAAAAACATTTCAGATTGGCTCACAGGAGAGGATCACATCAGTGCTGCTGGTGTGCCTACACACATCACTTGCCTATGTGGCGGGTCCTCTGGAGCATGGGGATGCTCAGGCAAAAGAAAAGACTAACTTGATTTACTTCTCCTCCCCAGCAGCAGATTGTACCTTGTCTGTTACTGCACAGATGATTGTCCTCATGTTACCAATGCAATCTCTACTTGAATGGAAGACTGACTGCGGCCTTTCTCCTATGTATTGCCTCTCCACCCTCACCAATACTGACAGGATAACTATGGTGTAAAACTGCCAAACGTACACTCCTAGAGTACAAGGTGGCAAACAGGGGCAAACTTCTGTAACAGTTGATGTGAATTTTGCTTCTTCACCACCTCAAAAATGTAACTTTAATGCCTTCGTGACAAAAATTACTTTCTCCTCTTCTCTTCCATTGTTGTTCATCCATAGTGAGAACAATCTTCAGGAAGATCTCTTTGATCAGATCCTCATTGGAAAGCTAGAGTTTCCCTCTCCGTACTGGGATAACATCACTGACTCAGCTAAGGTACTGAAATAAGTTAGGAGCCCAGGGCTTCAAGCTGTGAAATTGTTTGACAAGCCAGTGGGAGCATTGTGCCTTCACAGAATCTATACTATTATTGACTACATTCCAATCCATAGTACTCTTCAAAGCATGGCAGTGATGAAAATGCAGGTCTCACAACCCTACTTTCTGGGTGAATGAATGTTACAGAATGTTGATTACATTCAGTGAGCATTGCATAGTGTTTGGTTTATTTAATGATGAGGGTTATACTAGGTTCAGTGCTTCAGCTGCAGTGTAAGTATCTCTCCAGATTTCCGCCCTTCATCACCCTTTTGAGAGAGGGCTGCTTGCTACATGTACTGGACACTGTTCATTTCACCTTTGGACTAGAGGCATTAAACTGGCTAGAGCGCATTCAGATGCAAATAGCTGATTTGCCAGTTAAGTAAAAATGTATTAGTAAGATACCATTTCCCTTTGATTTCATAAATTCAGTCATTTAAAGGCAATGTTTGAAATTCTAACCCTAACTCCTGTAGAGGCTCAAATACTATAGTTAGGGGCCCTACCAATTTCACAGTCCATTTCGGTCAATTTCATGGCCATAGGGTTTTAAAAATTGTAAACTTTATGATTTCAGCTATTTAAATCTGAAATTTCACAGTGTTGTAATTGTAAGGATCCTTAACCAAAAAGATGATTGTGTGTGGGGGGGGGGGGGTTGTTGAAGGCCGAGCCATTGCCTGCGGCAGTGCAGAAGTAAAGATGGCATGGTGTGGTATTTCCACCCTTACTACTTTGTTGCTGCTGGTGAGACTCTGCCTTCAGAGCTGGGCACCTGGCTACCAGCCACTGCTCTCTGGCCACCCAGCTCTGAAGGCAGTGCAGAAGTAAGGATGGCAATACCATGACACCCCTAAAATAACTTTCTGACCTTCCTGCAACTCCCTTTTTGGTCAGGACCCTCAATTTGAGAAACGCTGACCTGGCCTCATGAAATCTGTATAGCGTAGGGTAAAAAAAGCACAGAAAAGACCAGATTTCATGGTCCATGATGCATTTGATATGCTCAGCCATGAATTTTATAGGGTCCTAGTTATAGTAGTGTACCTGTGAGTGATGTGTGAATGACTGACTGTTCATAGGATTCATCCAGAGTCCAGGGGCACATAGGTGCATTGCAGATGAAAATCACAGTTGTTGTTGAAAGAAAGAAAGTGGCTTCATTGCTCTCAATCTCCTAATGGTCATTGGCTAGAGTGGCATTGATAGTAGCCTCATAAAAGACCATAGGTTTATCTTAAGGAAGAATTGGGACTGTCTTGCACTGCTCTGAGAGCCAAAGCAACCGTAAAGTCTAGCTCCAGCCTAGGAGTGCATTCACCGAGCTTACAGTTTTCATAGCCGTGTCTTCCCCTGTCCTGGCTGTTAGTATATGAAGTGTGGCCAGGGGTTCCCAGTTTTCAGCTGCCAAAATGGTTCCTTCCTCAAATCAATTGGCAGTTGACAGCTGCTCTCTCTTGTGCAAAGCACCAAGCAGCCTCAGAGGTGGCTCTCCTGCTCCACACTTGAACTGAGTACAATGTGACTACCCTGAAGCATCCCACCCCCTATCCCTTGTATTCTTGCTGGGTAATTTGCTGAGCGAGTCATTTTCCAGAACTTGGAGAGTGAACAAAAGCCTCCTAATTGCACATGTATTGTTTCTCCAGAGAAGCTGCCGTCTACTAGAATAAGTCCCATTGGAATGTTCTTCATTAGGACATAAAGGAAGAGACAACTCTGAGGCTACAGAAACTTTCCAAAAAAAAATGGGGCAGCTGAGTTTTAATGATGGGAATTATTTGACATTAATTAGTTTCTTCGCAAGTGTTGTTTTGTGTTTGGAACGTGCATCTGCACCAGTAAGTTAGTTGCCAGTTGCAAAGGAGGAACTTGAATTAATAAATTCAATGGAAGTTGGAGATGGAAAGTTACACCTAGGGTTCATAACTTCCTTCACTGGCCGCCTTTTGTGTGACTAGGCTCTTAAAATTTACCATGGCTACAGACCCACTTGTGACAGTACTAAACAGAAGTGCCATAGAAATATGCAGTGAACCTAAGGCCATCTATTGTATAGCCTCCGAACATTTCAAAGGCCTTGATTCAACAAAGCAGTTAAGCATATACTTACAGTTAAATGTATGGTGAAATCTCAGTGACTTCCAGGAAACGTAAGCACGTCAGCCCTCTAGACAATACCCCCTTTTTTCCTGGCCTCTGTCTGGGGATTCCCTTTTCAGGGCGGGAGGGTCCTTAGAAGACCGGTCAGGCTGGCTAATGACCCCTTTGTGCTTCTGGGGCAATACAAAGTAGCCATACCAAGGCAAAGAATCTAGCCCATAGTATAGATAATTAAAATTAACTTAACTAACACTGGGTGCTGTCAGTCATTCCTTTTTACTAGAATTCTTAAGTGCTCTGTGCTGATGGGCAGCTTTCATTTTCTAGCTGTAAAGGAATGGTATCATCATCAGAAATGTTTACAGATGGTTCTAGTGATAGCACTTACAATAAAAAAATTATCTTTGTGTACTAGTTTACTCTCTATACAGTTAAATCATCCCTGCTAGTAATAGCTTTAAAATTCCAGGCTCATAAAAGCCTGGAAAAGTTGGTGCTCTTGGCAGGTGCTTTCTGCTCTGCCATCCTCCTCATCCCTACTGAGCCTCCTTCAGCAGCTTTATCCTCTCTCTGTAAATTACTCAAACACTATGTGCCCTGTCACTTGATGGTTACAAAACATTATGGGACTTTCTTTTTGCGTGAGGGTATCTGCACATGTGCTGTACTCAGAGCGTTTAGGGAGGATGCAATTCTATTCTGTCTGTATACATTTTATATTACAGCTGCAATTTAGAGTGTGAGGGTGAAATCCTGTCCTCATGGGAGTCAAACAGGAGTTTTGCCATTGACTTCAGCAGAGCCAGGATTTCACCCAGATAGTGGAAAAAACACACCACTTTGAATGCTGGGAAGAATTCAATGCAAAAGCTGCTTCAGGTTTTAATATTCATATTCTCTCTCTTCTCACTCTTTTTTGTTTTCAGGAGTTAATTAGTCTGATGCTACAGGTAAACGTAGAAGCTCGATATACAGCAGCACAGATCCTAGGCCATCCCTGGGTGTCCGTGAGTAAATTCTGCATTGTACTTGTCCCTAATTAGATATTTAATATTAAGCTCTAACTGTAATAGTGCTGTCAGAAGTAGTGACAGAACTCAGCTTGCCCAATTCTGTTTATCAAGCAACTTCGATGTCCCCCATCAACAAAGAATGAATTGCCTATAAATGACACTGCAGAAGGCAGTTACACGCTGAAGTCTACCCTAACAGAGGTTATTGTGGGCTGTCTTTGAAGCAAATGAAACTGAATTTACAAAAAAGCTCGCAAGAATAAGGGATGGAGAGCATTCAACTGGACAGCTTCTTTTGCTAACATCATTCTTCAGTGAACATGAGAATGTTTTAGAGACACAGCTAGTATAGATAGCCCGTATGTTGGCGGTTTACCCAATAGCATAGGATTTTATTCTATATTGCTACATAAGGAGGTGGGCAGCAACCTTATATTCTGTTAGGAAAAACCCTCACCCTGCTCCACCTGAAAATAGGTTGGAAGGCATTGGGTAGCTGCTCTGATCCCCCTCTGTAGCACCAAAAAGGCCCTCCATCCTAGACAGGCATGCTTGTGGCAGAGGGGTCTTATGGGCCAAATTTCAAAAACAGGCACTTGAGTTATCCATAACCTGGTGTTCACAAAATACATACATGGCAGCACCAACACCTGCTTTGGTGTATAATATGTAGTCAATGACATACTTTCCATGCCCAGTTAATCTGTGTGTAAAACAGAAAGGCACAATGTGGGGTCCCATTTTCAAAAATGTAACTTAACACTGTTTTTGTGTCCATAAGGAGAGATTTCTCTGGCACCCATCTTTTGTGATCCTAATGTAGGAGATTAGTAATAAATAATAAACTGATCTCACCTACCAACAGTAATAATCAAACGTTTATTTTCAAATTCATTTCACAGTTAAAGAATGAGGAGTACTTGTGGCACCTTAGAGACTAACAAATTTATAAGCTTTCGTGGGCTAAAACCCACTTCATCAGATGCATACAGTACAAAGATGTGTATATACACAGAACATGAAAAAATGGGTGTTGCCATACCAACTCTAACAAGACTAATCAATTAAGGTGGGCCATCCTGATTATCACTACAAAAGTTTTTTTCTCCTGCTGATAATAGCCCATTTCAAATAGTTGACAAGAAGGTGTGAGTAACAGTAGGGGGAAAATTAGCATGGGGAAATAGTTTTTACTTTGTGTAATGACCCTCCCAGTCCTTATTCAGCCTAATTTGTTGGTGTCCGGTTTGCAAATTAATTCCAGTTTTGCAGTTTCTCTAGTTGGAGTCTGTTGTTGAAGAATTGTGACTTTTAGGTCTGTAACTGAGTGATCAGGGAGGTTGAAGTGTTCTCCGATGGGTTTTTGAATGTTATAATTATTGGCATCTGATTTGCGTAGACACTGTCTGGTTTGGCCAATGTACATGGCAGAAGGACATTGCTGGGTCATTACACAAAGTAAAAACTATTTCCCCATGCTAATTTCCCCCTACAGAAGCTTATGCCCAAATACATTTGTTAATCTCTAAGGTGCCACAAGTACTCCTGTTCTTTTTGCTGATATAGACTAACACAGCTGCTACTCTGAAACATTTCAGTGTCGTTCTGTGAATTTTCAGGCTGGAGCACTAAGCAAAATTGGTGCAATTTACCTTGAAAGAGAAGAACTCCAATTAAATCCTGGTTTTCTGAGAATATAAAAGAAAAAAAAGTGTGTTGCTGATGAATAACTGCCCCCATTTGTTTACCCACTTAACGAATATTGTATGGATATAAATGTATAGAAAAAGATCATCATTAGGCTTTATTTAAATACTCTTGGGTCATCAGCATTTTAATGGCTGTTACTTTTCCTTTGCAATGTTGCTATTGTGTAAAAACATACATTTAATACCAGGAGTTGTTAGCAGGTGTCTTGTCATGGCACACTCATACTATGGTATCCTCCTTTTAACCTGAAAAACAAAATGCCACATTTTAAGCCAAAGTTTCTCCTTCCATATGCAGCTCACTTGAGCTCAGTGTAAACTGTTTCTCAGCAGCAGAGGCCTTTAAAAAGAAAAAAGGTTGAATCTCTCTCTATGCAGCCTGGCAATTAAATTCTGTATCCTCCTTAGCATAAGCAGGGATCTCAGGATGAAGGAAAATTTCTTCTGTAATTTTTCTATTTCCAAACCCTTTCTTTTTTTTTTTTAACCCTAAACCTGAGGAGTTGTGTGTGTATATCTTGTTTACACAGGATGATGCCTTGCAGGAGAATAATATGCAAGCTGAAGTAACAGGTAAACTGAAGCAGCACTTTAACAACATGCTACCCAAGCAGAACAATACAACTGCTGGGGTCTCTGTCATCATGGTAAGCAAATGCAGCATTTGTATATGTAGATATGACTTCGTATATTTGTCTAACATGTATAAAAAACCCTATCAGACAACAGTGAGCTGTGTGGGTGAGCTCAGCCCAGCTCCATTTCCTAGGAAATACAGGCACACATCACTGACTAGTCATCACTGCAGTGCTCCAACAACTATGCAGACTGAATTATGAGTTACAAGTTCTCTCCCCTGCAAGTGGTTGTCCTTTTTTTTTTTCCCCCCCCCCAGTCCAGGGATGAATACTATGCACAAAATGTGTCTTCAGATACCTTAAAGACGTTATATTGGACAGCTATATATTTGCTATACTGAATATGCCACTCTGGCAACATAGCACTTACAGTTGACTCAGTTAGTAGCCAGAGGAGATGATTTTTTCCATTGTATCAATTATATATGATGACCTAGTAAGTGTAGTGTCACTGTCCCACTTTTAAATAATTATTCCACATGCAGACAACTACCAATATTAATTAATCTGCCCACTTACATTGTTCATTACATATATATGAATTGGTGACGAGTTTAAAAGTAGGGATTGTAGTAACATCAAAAGAGTGAAGACCATATTGATTTCAGGTTGATGCTGTTATCTACATTTTGTTTGACAGTTTGACTTGACAGTTTGAGAGAGACTTCAGAGCTTCATTCTTTATACAGTTGAGACTGGATAAGCCTGAAGCTGAAAGCTGGTACAAAATTCAATAAGAGCAATTTTAATTCTAACTCTCAGCCCCTCTCCAACTTGCATGCCACTTAAGCTTGTCTCAGATCTCTGACACAGTACAGCATCTCGCTTCTTCTTGGTGTGGATTTTTTCTGTTACCTATGTAGCCAATGAAAACTTATTTTTGCTTATCTCCCTTTAACAAGTAGTAAGGAAAATTCATATCTGCCTAGCTCTGTAACTGAATATGCAGGGAAGACTAGGGATAATGTTTGAGTCTTCTATTAAGATCCATATAAGAATTTACTCACAAACCTTTTTCCTGCCTCATCTTTGCACTGTTTTATCTACAGTTCAGAGTTTGTGTTATCAAGTCCCTTAAAAGTAATGTAGCATCACAAAGCCATATCACTTTCTCTTTTATGTGTGAGGAAACTGTTCAGTGAAAACCCTCTCTAGCATGATGTAGCCACTTAGTTCTAATACAGGTTCTTTGAAAACCTTAGAGAAGTTCAGTCACATTTAATGCAGATACAATGAGGAGTCCTTATGGCACCTTAGAGATTAACAAATTTAATATAGATGACACCATGTGGTAGACAAGTGAAACTGCACAAGAAATCTGGTTCCTGCTGCCTTCAACAGGGAAAGCACTATTTCTGCTGCTAAGAATGTGTTGCTGTAAAATCCTTTTATTTACAGACTTTTTAAAAGAATGTTTTATTTTTAAATCTAAATTTGTTTCAATGATGATAGTTCTGCTTAAAAGTAAGTGTAGTTTCTATCCCTTGCTTCCTTCCTTTTTCCTCCTTTCCCAATGCTTGCATTGCTTTCCTCTGAGTAGGTCCAAGGCAATGGTATGTACTAACTGCAATGTTTTGTCCTGCTGCACAAACTACATGTTCTGAGTTTGACAAAGAGAAAAGGAGAAATAACAGCTATCCTGAAATGGGGAGAATTTTAGAACTGCATAAAAGTGAGAGAGCATCTTCCAATGATGTTCCAGATAAATATTTGCCATTTTACTTGGTGACTTTGTATCACTGAAAATTTTCTGCAAATCTAGGCAGAGTGGTTATTTTTCACCTTGCAAAACATCAGCTTTTGTGAAAGGGAAGGTTGAAGGCAAGATGACCCATACTGCTGCCAAGTAAATGGTTATCTTTGAAAAATGTGTGTGCCTTCAAGCTTGTCTACACATTAAAGCTAGTTCAGAATAAGGTAAGTAAGTGTGACTTTAACTATTCCTGATTTATTCTGGACTAACTTTCACAAGAGGGCTTGTGAAATGAGCAGTGTTATCAAAACAACTCCCCAAGCCCCCCAATTATAGCTTTGGGACTATATAGCAGAATGTAGGGCAGGACTGAAGTGGGCAAGCATGAGAGTCAGCACCTAGTAAGCTTGATCCTGTCAGGCACCACTGATGCTTATGGCCTCTGTGCTGCTCATAACCAGTCATTGGAGTGATCAGCAGTATAGAATAATCTTCCTCACGAAAATCAGCATTAAACCTGCTGAGCTGGGCCCCAGCCAGTTGCAAATAGGTAACCAAATACTAAGTCAGTATTGAAGCCTAACTGAGATGATCTTTTCTCCAAGGACCTGCTTAGGGACAGGCCCTCCAGTTAACTTGAAGGTACTTCTGTAAATTCAACTTAGTTTGATTTATCTTGCAGAGGTGTCAGGTACTTTACTTAAAAAAATCTCAGGGCAGATACTCTACAGTTCCCCTAGTGCATCTTAATCCCCCATGCTTCCACTGCTACATTGTTAATTATCCAACAACTATTTCCAGTAAAATGCACCTTCATGCAAATTTAACACCCATAACAAAGAATGAGAGGAAGAGTGTTCTAGCTTAAATGAGGAAACAAATTCCTGAGACCTCCATTGCAAGCTCCTGCGGCTACCTGGGATTTGTCATAGGCTTAAGAAATATGTTTGCTCCTTATTAAAATATTGGCAGCATAGTCACACTCTGAATTTTGGTGAAAATGAATCCTTAGAACTTGCTCCCTATATGGTGGTGTAACTATGCCTGTCTGCTTGTCCACCTCAGACTTAAAAAAAAAGTTAAAACTTTGTATTACAAGTACTTCATCAGACTTGGTTCTATTAATGACCTGCTGTGGCATGTATACGAGATAAGTTATCCCTCTAATCACCAAAACACCCTCCAATTCATTAAGATTTCTGATGTTATTTCTCCTTTTTCTGAGTCTAATGCATGCCCCAAATGTGTGTGTTGTGCAGTGTTTTAATGGGGCAGGTAGTATGGGTCACTGATGTAACTGTTTTTGTCTTTTACCTTCCTTTTTAGAACACAGCTCTAGATAAGGAAAGTCAGATTTTCTGCAACAAGCACTCTCAGGACTCTAGTAGAGCGGGTATGCAGAAAACATCTGTGATTGCTGCAGCTCAAGATCCTCATGTGGCTGGGTCCAAGAACCTCTCCCCTGCTGCTTCTGAGCCAATCAAATCCCCCACACAGCCTAACTCAGCATGTTATGAGAATGCTGGGGAACAGCTCACTCTGTAGAAGTAACTTAAACCAAAGCCCACTTCTAGGCCAGTAGACTCCTTCAACTTAATGAACATCCATCACGTGTGGTTTGCTCTCACTCTCTTGTGGCAAGCCCCAGGTAGACTGTCAATAGGTAGGTGGATGAAGGTTTGCTGTAGCTTTGAGTGCTCTTCCAGCCTTTGGCTTCTGAACATTAAGAGGGGGGAAGAAATTCTGTATCTTTAGATTCGTTTTTATCATTGGAGTTAGTTTAATGAAATGCATCTCTCACACCCTAGGAATCTGACTAGCTTATGTTCTTGTTTAACTACAAGTTAGATTAATATGGATGTTACAAGGCCTCACGTATGCACAAGCAGAACTTGTTCCCAGAAAAGGCATATGCCCACAAAAAGCTGTATTTTCTCTCCTGTCGTAGTGGCTACAGTGAGTTGAGCTGAAGAGGCATGTTTCCATGAAAAACTTGAGTGGATTAACTGTACAATATTGAAGGACAAGTTTCTCAGAGAAGGGGTCGTTTTTCTTCAATACCAGACTTGAAGTTCTTATTATATCCAAAGTCACTTCAAGATAATGTTTAGATAATAACATGAACTCTGGGCATTTATTGGTCTGAAGACTGCAGTCAAGATAGCTTTTTCATTCTAGCTATTGTGTATCCTCGCCTAACAATAAAACTTCTTTGAATGGAAAGCTTGCTGCATGTTACATAAGTTAGGATGGAGCAGATCCTCGTTCTAGGGCAAGCTGACTAATAGAAGAACTACCACTACCCCCTATAAATAGCTACCAATATTTTATTACAATCTCCCTCTTCACTAGTGCAAGAACAGGGGGAGACACTGATCTGCAGTCAAGGATGGAAGGTGTTTTATCTTTATCATTCTGCTGGGTTCAATAGTGTATATACTCTGCTTATTCATTTCCTCTGCTTGTTGATGAGAAAAATTGGTCCTAGTTCATTTTCTTTGTTAGCTTTTACTAGCATTGTAACAGACCTGGCAATAATAAACTTTCTTCATGAAAAGAATAATTAGTCATTTATTCCTGTGAGAACTCAATTTCTGAACAAGGCTGGCAGGGTGAGTGGATCAGTGAGGAACAACGGTCCCTCTTAAGGCCACTAGCCCAAGAGCAACTCAATCAGTAGGTGTGCCAACTTTTGTGAATGGTTTGACTCAAGATATACTAGTTTTCTTGGGAGCCAGTCATCCATGCAGCCCTCTGTTTTCAAAGGGACACAGTATGGGATTTGGGTGCTTATTGCTGGAAAGGATTAGTGCAATTTGGTCTAAGAAAAAGTGTTGACTAGTTAAGCTGTAGATCAGCAGCAAAGACCATATCTATATTTCATTAAAATGTACTTCTGTTAAACTTGTTTTGAGTCATTTTTGTTACTGGGATAAGGTGGCCTGGACTCTGTGTTCTAATCTCATTTTTAAAAAAGGCCTAGATTAAAGCATTTCTACTAACAAACACGATTTGACCCTGTCCAAACCCTTGTGTATTACACAAAAAGTATACACTGAAGATAACATCTCCGCCTCAGAATATAAAAACTAGTCGTATACCAAACATGACTGTCTGCATGGTGTTTATCTTGTAAATTTTACCCGGGCTGGATATAATGCAATGCAGGGTGTCTCTAGCAGAGGGGGCAGTATGCTGAAAGTGACAGACAAGTAGGACACAGAATGAATTGGGTGATTGTGCAGAGTAAGCCAATAAAGGGATCAGAAAAGGGCTAGACAGTTGGTGTAGCAGGGTAAACCCAAACTGGTAAGGACCTAGCCAGTTCACAGGTGTGGAGAGGACCTCACAGTGTTGAAGTGGCAGAAGTTGTCTTCCTAAAAAATGACATTACAGTTTTTACCCCGATCAGCTCAATTATCATTCAAAACTTAATCATTACTGCTGAACTTTGATCAGGCTGAGCTTGAGTCAGTAGTGAAACATTCAGAAACCAATGTCAGAGAGACATATGGAAAGGTAAATGGGTCTGTCATCATTGTAGTTGAAGCCATGCAACTAGATAGCATTGCCAAGGATAGAGTCCTGAAAGAGAGAGACAATGACCAGCTGTATAGTGTGCCTGAAATTCAGAGGATAAGAATAGAAAAGAGGATTGAGACTAACAGCTGGTGCCAGGTTAAAATTGGTGGGTTTTGTAGTGTTCACAAGGGCAATAAAGAGGCGATATTCCTAAAGGATTCAAATTGAAACAAGACATACCATGAGAAAACATAGGTCTGAGGTGAACTCTCCCCCTTAAACACTTATTTCTACAAAGAAATCACATAGAAAAGAATATGAGTGGCAGGAAAAAGTATAGAATTACATAGAACAAACTTGTATACAGTGTTGTAGATATATTGGTTGCAGGATATTAGAGAGACAAGGTGGCTGAGGTAATATATTTTTTTTGAACCAGCTTCTGTTGGAGAGAGAGAGAGAAGTTTAAACATACACAGACCTATTCGTCAGGCCTAGACCTTGTCTCTCTAATAGAACAAACCTGGCCTACGTGCTGATTTGTCCTCTAAAAAAGGTATTGCAGTAGCATCTGTAAAGTGCATACATTTGTGAGTTTATGGTTTCAACAGATGTAATTCCTAATTATTTCCTAATTAATCAGCTGTGGGTAGTTAGAACTGATAGTTAACATTCCTATTCAAGTACATTTAAAAGCAGAAAAATAGTAATTCTGTAGCCTGACCTATAGATTCTGTATTATATTGAGTACTTAAACCTGAGCGACAATTGGGAATTCTTAACAGGTTCTTGTCCCAAGATCAGGCCCAGTATTTTAAAATTATTGTGTAGTTGGGAACCCTGATATGCACAGTTGCCACACACACTATAGGAACTATATTTACAATAGTTTAACCCATAAGGTAGACAGAAATAATATACATTTGAAAACGATATACTCACCATCCCTTGCAGAACAACCTGAAATGTTAGCCATTATCTTCCTCATCACCAGTGACAGCATTCTGGCACCTCCCAAGGGCTACCTCTCTCTCTCCTCCTGCACACAGGCTGGGATACAACTTTTATATTTTGCTTACAGAGTGCATATTCAGTAGGGGTTTATTATTTAAAATTTCCTCCTCCTACTAATATGGGGGTGTCTTCCTTCTATAGGTTAATATATTAATAATCTCAACCTGTTATCATAGAGGTCAATTAGTTGCCATGGCACTCTTGTGCTTAGACATTTGAGAATGTTCTAACCAAAAGCTAGTGGTGGTATGCACAAAAATCCCCCTTACACACACTATTTTCAGTTCTCCCAAAACCTAGGGCTGTCCATCGGCCATTTATCTGTGCCAATGTTGATAGGCCTCAAGCCGTATGCTGACTGTTGAAGTGAATATCTCACAGGTCTGTAGGTTCCTTACATTATTGATGAATAAAATACATGCTAGAACTAGCTAGCTCTATGGACTACAACCCTTCAAACTTGAACAGGTGCACATACGAGTATCTATCTGTAAAATCTCTTTGCCTTCAAAGTGAAACATTCAGGGCCAAATTCTCAGCTGCTGTAAGTCGTCATTACCCCACTTATTTAAACTTCCTGAGAATCTGGCTCCCATTCTTTAACATGAATTAAATTAATTACTGGTAATATATCATTAAGATACAAGATGATTTAGCTACCAGTCACCACTGACTCATGCCTATCACTATCCAGTAAGTATTTCAATAGCCTAGTAAACACACTTTTGACATCTTATTAAATGTACATATACAGTTTTCCATTTCACTGAACCACTGATGAACAGAAAATGGGAAAAAACAATTGCTAAAGTTAGGTATTCAAAATTAACAGATGTTTAAAGCAGCTTATCCCTTTGCACCTTCCCTAGTGTTATAAATTATGCATTAGAAAAGTAACAACTTACCTATTTTTTTTTACTCCTGTTCCTCATTTAGATTCAGATGAGACAAGGCTGTCAGCCACGTTGGTTTCATGTTATTCACTGGATGTACACTTGAGACTGGAGGAAACTAGCATGATTATGCTGCTTCTAGAGATAAAAGCCAAATGACATATTGCAGAACATTCTATAGCAAGTGTTCTAGATTGTCTGCTGACTAAACTGTATCTTCATGGTGCAGCCCTTGTGAAGCTCCTAGACATTTATACGTTCATTAAAATCAGTGGAGAGAGAGCACAGGGGCGAACTTCTTCTGTATACTAAGTTGCTATCAAAGACTAATTGTGATTTCATTGGGGTACTTTACAGAATAAACTGAACTTACATATAGCCTTGGAATTTATTTCTCTTGACCTCTGGGGACTCAAAATAGTTGCAGAGTTCTGAAGTTAATACAAAATCATTGTAGAAGAAGTGAGACGAGCAAATTGCATCATACATTTTTTTCTACTTCTGCCTGGCACAGAGGGGCAGGCCCGGCCCAGCCCTGACTGTGTCAGGATCAGGTGCAACCTCACTGCCAAGTCCCAGTACTGGGGGACATGGGGGCTTCAGGATGATCTTCCACCTCATTGCAGCCACATGTATTGGCAAATACATGTATTCCCCCAGCCATGCTGCAGCCACATGTATTGGCAAATAAAATTTGCACAATTTTAAAATATTGTGCACATAATTTTAAAATTTTTGGTGCAGAATTCCCTCAGGAGCAACACAGGCTCACAGCATGGGTCTCACCCAGAAACAGAAGGCTTTGACATGACTGACAGGCAGGAGGTGCATCTCTTGAAACTCTTATGAGATTTGGGCCCTGATATTGTCCAAGGGAGGGTTCAATGGCCTTTGGGACACAGCCAGGTTATGTATGCTAAGCTCTTTTTTAACTCTCTACACTATTTAATAAGCTAAACTATGGAAGGTGTAGCTTGAAGACATGAAAGCGAGTTCCATTTGCTCTCTGTGCTGGTACAGAAGGAATGGAGGGCAATCATGGAGGTCCAGTCCTTTTATACAGAGTAGGTGATGTCGTCACTCTCATTCACCCCCACAAGATACAGCTTTTAAAGATATTTACACAGCCCTATGCCACGGCTGCATTAAGAACCAAGATGGCATCCAATAACCAGTAGGGTAGGGTGGTGCTTCTACCCACAATTGTTTCTATTCTTAATTACAAAATCTGTTAGAACCTGGGGAATTCTACTTGAGACAAAGGAGTGAGAATCCTGTAAGATATTACCTTCAGAAAAAGCAGAACAATGCAAATAATTCCCCCTTTCTTTTCAAGAGTTTTAGTTGTCATTATGAACGAGAAAAGAGGAAGCACACTGGTTTACACACCATTTGGAAAGGTCACAGACTTTGTTTTTCACATAGCCCTATCCCTTTAGCTATCAGTACTACTACTTCACCTTAGGGCTTCTGCTCTCCTAGGCTTCATGTGAACTGCAGGAGGTGATCAGAACTTTGCTGAATAAAGCCTTAATTTTCTTCCCCTCATCCCAGTTCATTAGCTCACATCTTTTGCATAATAACCCCAAAAGGTATGTTTCACATTAGGAGGGGTTATTGTTACCAGATGTCCCGATTTTATAGGGACAGTCCTGATTTTGGGGTCTTTTCCTTATATAGGCTCCTATTACCCCCCACCCTGTCCTGATTTTTCACATATGCTGTCTGGTCACCCTAGGTGGGGTGTGCAAGTCAAATTCAACTTGCAAAAGTTGGCCTTGATGTGAACTTTGCCCTTGTGGCGCTCAGTCCTGCAAGGCACTGAGCCCTCTGCCCTGACCCAACCAAGCACTTAAGCACATGCTCAAACTTAAAACATTTGAGTAGTCTGTTAACTGTTTTGCAGGATGAGACCACAGAGCTCAGCACCTTGCAGAACTGTGCTCAGGACATACAATGCACACAGTCACAATAAGGAGGAGAGGGAAAACAGAAAATCCAGAAGAAAATGGTGAATAACCTAACCCAACACTTGTTCCCTTAGGCAAGCAGAAAATAACAGGAAATAAGCACATCTGTTCTTTTTACATTCCTGTATAATGCTGTGTTGTTGCCAGAGAAAACCATGTTGGAAAGTTTTTAATCTGCTGTGTTACCTGGGATGCCATCATCAAGTAAACATATATTTTCATATACTGCAAATTTTATAAGATGTAAAACTTCTTTGTATTCCATGGGCATCAATTCTTGTGGAGAATGCTAAGTACAAAGGCTGGTACCTGGATAAACTCCTTTTACAAAAAAAATTTATTCCTAAATTTTCCCTATAAATTTATATTTATTTATAAGGCTTATTAGTGTCATTAAAATCTCTAAAATTTACATACATTTATAGTAATAAGTCTCATCTATAAATAAACTGCTTAGAACAGAGAATTTGTTCTTTTTGGATCAGCTTTTCAGTTTCATATATTCTACCTCTTGCTTTTCCCACAGGACAAGCTGTACTTCTTAAATTACAGAGCCTTAGGCCATATGCAGTTAAATTTCAATCAGCATAAACAAAAATCAAGAACAATCTCCTATAGTTTTTGATCCAGGGCTTTTACAGATCAGCCATAGATTATGACATATAAACAAACAATGATTTGAACCTTCAACTGTATCAGTTTCCCAAGTACGCACTAAATTTGGTACACCCCAAAATAAAGGATTTTACATTCCATAGTAACACCATTACTATACAGGAATTGATGAGGGTATTCAGTTGAGGACTTACAAGATTTCTAACTAGACATGCCAAATCTGTGAGGAAAAAAAAAAAACCCCCACTGAAATTGGGCTTATTTTTTGGCTTAACTGGCTTGTGAGTTGCTTGTTAGCTAGTTTTTGGCTTGTAGCTTGTTGCTTCATTTTTTTGATCAGCTCCCAGCAAGCAGATGCAAGCAGGGCAAGGGAGGCGGGCAAGGGAGTCAGGGATGCACAGCAGGCTCACCACAGTCCCAGGCTGCACGCCGGGAGGTACTAGTCACATAGAGTGTTGGGGTTCTTAGGGATTGGCTTGTTTTGAAATGGGATTAGCTTGATTTTTGGCTTATTCTGAAAGCTGGGGTGCTTATTTACTGAGTGAAAGTTGGCAACTGTGATTATAACCTGTCTTGGGAAGTCCTCACTGACCTACAAAAACAGCACCCCGAGGAATCTTAAATACACACCCTTTATAAGTGGGATTTTATTCACCTAGAATGCAACCAATTTCCTAGGCATTGAAATAAACCATAGTGTTAAATTATTTTTACTTTTCTTTTTAAATTAAGATAAAGCAAAGCAAAGCTGATATGTCAGTAACAGAAGCACCCAAGGCATCACCACCATCTGGATCAGGGGTCTCAAACACACGGCCCGCATTTGCTGTGGCCCACCAAGCTCCTGATGGACCCCACATTATTTCCTGCGGCCACTAAGCTCCTCTCACCTGCCACCCCTCCTTCCTCCCAGCGCACTGTGTCCCCACTCCTCTGCCGCCTCCAGGCACTTTCTGCTGCCAAACAGCTGTTTGGCGGTGCTTAGCGCTTTCCATAAGGGAGGAGACGCGCACTCATGGGAGGAGGCGGAGAAGAGGCAGGGCAGGCACAGGGATTTGGAGAAGGGGTAGGAATAGAAGCAGAGAGGGGGTGGAGACTTTGGGGAAGGGGTTGGAAGAGTCGGGGCTGGGCCTTATGGAACGGGTGGAGCGGGGGCAGGGGCAGTGCCAGGGGCAGTGGGTGTCAGTGATGCAGTCCTCGGGCCAATGTACTAGTCCTCATGTGGCTCTCATAGTCATTTGAGATTGAGTTCCCTGGTCTAGATATTCACCATTTCTATCTCATTCTCAAACAATATGTCTCAATACAGAAATTAATAAGAGGTATGTCCCAGCCAAAGTCACAATGAACTACATTCCTTTCTGTATACCTGGTCTGGAATAACTCAATTTACTTTTTCTGCTAAGAAAGAAAGAAAAATTGATTATCAGTCTACTGACACCACCTGGTGCTTGGAAAAACAGCCTGCTTTGTGCACAGATGTAGAAGCAATGGAGCAGCCTGTTTGTTTGTTGGAAACCCTCAGCTTGAGCTGTGCTGAGAACACTACACCATACAGCAGGAAAGAATCTCCAGAATGTTTCCTAATAAAATACCAACCTGAACACTTTTAGAATTAGAATGCTGAACTCAACAATCATACTAATTTCCTACCGAGAAGAGCTCCAATAACAATCTTCATGCTACTAAGACGACTTCAAGTTCCCTTTTCAAAGTAAACCATAGCTGCTTTTAGTGGAACATAAAAATCACTGGTTAACTTTTTCTTTTTTTTTTTAAACAGCATTGATGGGCCCCAAGCAGGTTAGGGATCTGGGTGCTATACAGGGTGCTATACAGACTTAATAAAATTTCCTTCTCCAAAGAGACTGCAATCTTAGATTAAGACAAAGCACTATAGTAGGTGAGGTAGACAAACTGGAGGAATAGCAGGGATGGGGGACAGGGTAACTGCAATACAAACATATTTTTCATAGACTAGCTGAATGTGCAGTTTGTAGACAGAGAGATTCTTTTAATTATATAATGTAATAGTTGCTGACTGCTCAGATTGGCATTACATTCACTGACCTTTGAACACAGTACATTGCTTCAGTACTCAAACTTCCTCTAACGAAAACAGAATTCTATCTAAAACATAATGGCTACTCAAATACTGTAACATACAGGCCAGGGGCTTAAAGGAAGAATAACTGATATGAAGCCACTGAAGATGAGTATTCTAAAATAAACTGAAAATCTCAAACTTATTTCTAATTATTCTAGTGTTCCTTTCATCATTAGTTCATATAAGATATTGGTTGGGGTAAGTCGGAGATCATATCCATTTCTATGAGAAAATACGTTAATATGAGCTTACCAGAGTTTGAGAGAGTCTGTGAACCATGCTTAATCTTTCTGAATTTAAAACTTGTCTCTCTTAGCAAAAATGGAAACTCACTTTCCACCTCGCAACAGCTCCCTTGTCCCTCAGCTGTGTTCTGAAAAAAAACAACAAACAAACCACCACCTCAGAATTGTTTAATTGTAGTTTAATCTCTGGCACCTGTTTACTAAACTGTGTCTAATCAAGAGGGCTAACACATGCTTTTCATTAATTACACTAATGGATAAATAGTATTTTGGAATTTAACTCTTTGTTTGCACTCCATATCATATTGGTGGTTAAAGCAGAGTGTACAAGAACCTGTACTAGGCAGGATTAATTCAACCAAGCATAAAACTTTCTCCCCTAGGCCACACACCCCCAGTGATAACATTTGGTTTGGCCACATAATACAATGCCTGAGAATTAAATGTGTAATCTAGTACCCCCACAACTTTGACACAGCCTCCTCTGCCAGCTGGCAGAAGGGATGTTCAAGCCCACAAGAGGCAACAGGGAATGTGTCTAGAACTGATGTAACATGCTACAACACTGCAGATCTAGAATTAAAGTTTGTGGAAGCAGTTAGGAGAAAAGTGGGTGGAGATTTCTTCTTACATAGGTGGGGTGTGACAAACCTGTATTGTGCTCAAAACAGGGCTGTAATAAAGGGAGACATCCTGATTCCCCAGGAGGCTCCGTGTTACCACCACAGACCACCCAGTCTACATGCAGCAGCTTGGACTCAACCCCAAATGGCACTGGAACATGAGCAATAAATATCATATGAATGCTCAAGCTGGGGAAGGACTCTCCTGACCAACAAGGCCCCAGCAGCTACAGGTCTGACTGTGTTGTCTGAGATGGTTTAGGTGTTGGGACAGAACCCCAGCATGGTATCCCAATGTAAGGGCTCCTATTACACCAATGCCTATTGCCTATGCTGAAACCATTTAAAAAAAACCACCAACCATTTTGAAATAAAGGCTGAAATCTCTACCATTTCAAGTGCCCATGAAATACTTTAAGATCAAAGAACATTATTTCAGTGGGTAATTCAGTGTTACTGAATTTAGTTCTAAATTAACTAATAAAACTAAAGTCGAAAATTTTAAATTCTGCATTTTGCACCTGGATAATATGATAGATGATAGAGATTCGCCTGACCCTCACTGCAGATATTAGTAACCAACTCATTATACAGCATTTATATATTCATTACAAACCTATACAGGGAATATTCCTCCTTATAAAAGAAGTTCAAGTTCATATCTCTGTCTACTAAAATCTATTTATAAAGAGATATGAATTTTGCAAATAGCAAAAGTTTGTCAAGTACCTTTATTTTTATACAACCTCATTCTCAATTCAAGGCATTTTATTAGTGGGTGACTGTTCCGCACTTTATCAGGCAGAGATAATGACTACCACATATTATTAACCAGATTCTACATTCTGTCACAGCTTATTGTGCAACTCCACTGACATCAATATAGATACACTGTACCAGCATAAAAATGGTATAACACAATGAAAAAGCAGGCCATTATTGTCTCAAACCCCCGTATTTGCTTTGTATTTGCAAATGGATTGGGTGAGGGTGGCTGTATGTACATATTGAAAACACCATTGAAGGTCTCAGTTACAAATGCCATTTTATTTAATTTCTTCACTCAAACTGGCATTTTCTCCTTCCAAATCTTTGCTTAAAGAGAAAAATGGGAACTGCTCCAGTGGGCAGCTAGAGAAATTGATACAGATATGGAATGCAAGTTTTAACTCATATAGATCACAACACATGAAAAGTTATTTATGCAATACAGACTTACAAAACAATACAGTTCTTTTCACAAATATTTTCACAGAATTCTGCACAGCAATCTTGTAGAAAAGTAGAATTATGCAACACCAAAATAACTTATTGTTCCTTAGTATAAATTATTTTTCATTTCCTAAGGGAGGAGATAATTTATTAACATGATTGGACAAGATTGGATTGGATTTGGTAGCAGAAACTGAACGGTTTTGTTGCCATACACAGCACAAGATATGGTATCTGCTACATAATTATGGTGGTCCGTCCTCTGAAGAAAAAAACTAAAAAAAAGGGAAAGAAGTTTGCAAGTCTAGAGCTTCTGCAAAGATGTCAAAGCTATAAACATTTGAATGCCTGCCTCTTAGTGCTTTCATAGTCAAGCAGCAGAAGTGTGCTTTGGGACTTGCGTCTAATTAAAAAGAAATATTGTGTAGGTTGCTAGTTTGAGGACATGTCCAAGTGAAAGTTTTGATTTTGAGGAACAACGCACATTTTGGTGTGCTCTGAAGGAAATACCAGGTAAAAACTAGTAGGATTCACATTTGATGTACCATAGACTCTGTTGCTGATTTCTCCCTCTTAACTGCACAACAAAAACATACAACTAAAAAAGAACTAAATTGTCTAGGTCTAGAAACATGCTTGAACAGTAATATTGATGGAAACAATTCCTTGTCATGTTTAAAATTACATTTATCATAATTTAAATATTATTATTGATTCCCAGAAACTTCAGTGCTGAAGAAGTATAATCATTTCGAAAAGTACATCAAGACAAAGTGTAGCACAAATTAAAATCCCCAGTATTATAATCCACTTTCAATTTGTTAAAATCATATATTCCTCAAGGTTATAGATAAAGCTTTAGATGGGAAATGTATTTCTTCATGATATAGCTAGAATAAGAGTTTTAACCATCTTTATTTTAAGTTTCTTTCCATACATGAATCAAAATAGACTTCTCATTATGACTAAAAATATAGATTTTTAACTACAGAACCCAGCAGCCATTTTTCTGCTTCTTTGCCCTTTGCCCCCAAAAAATCATGCAAAGTCTACAAAAATAGCAATTAACTTTAAAAAATAGTTTGCGTCTTTGAGCAAATTTCAGTTACATTCAGGTGTAATATAGCTATTTATACAGAACAATGCTGTGGCAGGATACTGAAGAGAGGTTTGCTATATTCAGTTTCATTCTGACAGCAGCTGTCCTTGCCAGTGCTAGTTCTGGTCTGTTGCAACATCAGTATCTGGTTTGATATTCATGATGCCATCGGTTGAAATCATTGTAGAAAAGCACTATGCTCCCAGAAGCCATGCCAGTCATTATACACCTATGAAAAGCACAACATTCAGTTAAAGAGTTAGCCACTTTACATTCAAACACAGCTGACTTACCTTTCTTGGACTTCTTCCACTATATCCAGAATCAACTTTGTAAATCAAATGTCTAAGGATATGTCTACACTTGTGCTTCCCAGCTCAGGTGGACATATTCGCACTAGCTCTCATCGAATTAGCATGCGGCATAGCTGTGCTAGCATGGGCAGCAGTGAACAGTGACACAGGCTAGATGCCCTGAGCATCAACCCATGGATTTGTACTTGCAGTGGCTAGCCCCTGCCACCACTCACCACTGCCTGTGCTACTGCTATTTTTAGTGCACTAGCTCCATGAGAGCTAGCATACGTCTACATGAGCTAGAACTCATGCCCCTAGCTCATAGTGTAGATATTGCCTAAGAATGCCACCAACTCAAACATTAAGGACCTGATAAAGCGGCAAAGAGTCCTGTGGCACCTTATAGACTTACAAACGTATTGGGGCATGAGCTTTCGTGGGTGAATACCCACTTCGTCGCATGCATCTGACGAAGTGGGTATTCACCCACAAAAGCTCATGCCCCAATACGTCTGTTAGTCTTTAAGGCGCCACAGGACTCTTTGCCACTTTTAGAGATCCAGACTAACACGGCTACCCCTCTGATAATTAAGGACCTGATGTGATTCCTACTGAAGTTAATGGAAAGACTCCCAGTGACTTCAACAGGCTTTGGATTAGGTCTTAAAATTCCCACAGCAATTATGCAGTATATTTAAAGCTTTTTATTTCCTGTATGATTTTCCTCTACTGTATTTGATATGAACTGAATCAGACTTCAGGGAAAGAGTGAAGAATGTATTACTTGCCTTCCTTTCCAGATTGAAGTATTATGGGGGAAAAGAATAATTAAGGTCTAAATTTTTAATTTAGGGGTGTACAATTCTAACACTTATGGTCTCATTTCCAGAGGTGCTTAACACACAACTCCAGCAGGAGACAACTGGAGCTGCAGGTGCTTAGCACCAGTGAAAATCAAGTCCTAGGGGCTCTCATTTTGGGACCTCAAGAATTGAGGCACTCAGATTAGTGGACACATTTGAAAAGTAGGACAAGTTGTTTTGTTACTGCTCTATTACATGGAAATATGGATCAGAGAGGATCAAGCTCAAAGAAATTGTCCTGGCACATCTGGGCACCAAAAGGGGCTCAAGACTTAGATGATGAGAACAATTAACCTTGCATAAAACTAGGGTTACTACACACAGACCACTTCTGATTTTGTTTTCATAATGGCTTTAACTCTGCTGGTGAGAGTGCTAATGAAATAGCAAAATGGAGAGGATCCAGAATGGAGAAAACAGGTATGCAGATTTCAATTCATTCTTCCCCAGTTCAAGAGGGATTTAGCACAGGATCTTCATCAAAGTACCAGATGTGTGTACAGGACTGCAACGTCTCTATTATTTATACACATGTGGAGCTTCATTTCATGTACATGTAAACAATCAGAGTGCTGCTATTTGGTATTGAGCACTAAGTAGGCATATTATTCATGCCATCCACCACAGAGATATTCTGTATTTTCACATCTTTACTACGAGCGAGCTGACTGTTGGAGACGTTTTAGCTCCATCTGAACAGCTGTGATCCTACTTGGGGCCATTTTAGAGCAATCATGGCTCATGAAGTGACATTTTGGCTTGTAATGTATCAGGAGTTGCCACCTCAGTCATGTCTATTGTCTGATCTTGTGACATTGCTATTAGAACTCGTTGGAAACCAAACTTTCTGTTGAGTGAGAAATTCTGACATTTTGTAGGAAAAAATTGTTCTGATTTGCTGTGAAAAGCCAAAATTTCTAATTTGAGACAATCAAAACATTTTGTCTGTGTCAAAACATTTTGAGAGTGGTGTTTCAATCAATTTCATCTAGATGTTTATATTATATTAAGTATACCATAAATGCATACATAATATTAAATCAAATCTATAAATAATAAAACTTAATTGGATTATAAAAGTCAAAACAAAATGAATCACGACACTACAGAAATGACACATTTCAGAAGCCTTTTCTGTCTAAAATGTTCATCAAAATCAACACATCCCCACTATCGTTTGATTGTGATTAAATGGCACTTTTTATGAAAAACTGTTGTCAAAAATTTTGAGCAGCTCTAGTCATTGTTATTAACACAGTAATTCATCATATATCAAAGTGATGCAACAGGTACATCAGAATGCCATCTGAGTAGGGCCTCATAGGTAGAATTTGGCTCCAGCGAAAAATGACAGTGCCAGTCATTTTAATATCTAAAAATCTGCCATTTTCCAGAAACAGTGCTTGTGAGAACATGTACAGGATGAAGAGGACATGATTCAAGGAGCCTAAAGGTTTGCAGAAGTTGAGATGGGTGGGGTTTCAGACTGGTAAGAAGTAGTGGGTTAAAATCTTGATTAAAATCCATAGATGTCATTGTTTTTGTTTTAAAGAGTATTTGATGTGACATTCTGAAATGTGGATTGTGTTATGACTGACATAATGAACATATGACAGGAAAATATCTATTTGAAAACACAAAGATTTTATAAAATGGATGCCTAAATTTTGGCTCTTGTATCCATATTTAGGCACTTCTATAAGCTGTCTGATTCTTAAAGGCATTGAGGGATTTAATATTTCATTTTTAATGATTATCATTAGTATAATAAACTCTGCTTCCTGTTTAATCAAGATTTAAAATTGAGCTTTACCTTTGGCTTTTGGGGTTCCTACTGAATGGTTGACTAGCCACAGGGCATGACTGGCCTCTGCCTGTCTTTGGCACTCTTGAGATATCAGTGCAATTTTGTGTGACAGCTAAAAACACTTAGTCTAGTTTCTTCATTTCCCACTTGGATGCTCATTTGTTTAGAAAAATTTTGTTTGTCCCAGTGGGAAACTAAGAGGACTTGCCTCATTTCATGAATACTCAATTTAACAGTCATCTCTTTTTTTTTTTTTTTTTATCCCCCACGTCCCAGACAAGCCAGAGATTTTTTGCCCTATTTTGGATGAGTGTTGGATGAGCACAAATATTCATTTTTTTAATAATTAGTCATTTGGCCAAATTGTCTACTGGTGAAAATGTGTAAAACTCCATTGACAATAATGGAGCTGAGGCATTTACATCAGCAGAGAATTCAGCCCCTTATTATTAATAAGTAATTAATTAATTATTATTATTAGGGTAGCACATAGAGGGCTGAGTCAGAATCTGACTCTACTGTGCTAGGCACATAGTAGGAGAAAGTTTCTGCTCCAAAGATTATTGATGACAAATACAATTAGATAGGAGTCAAAATATCCAAAGGTGACCAAGTGACTTAGGAGCCTGAAGGTACGTCTACACTACATGTGTTATAGCTACGCTGCTATATGGTCGACAAGTGAAGGAAGGGTTTTTCCTGTTACTGTAGTAAATCTAGCCCAGTGAGACGTGGTAGCTAGATCAATGAAAGAATGCTTCCATCAACCTACCTTCATCTACAGTGGAGGCTGGGTCAACATAACTATGTTAACGAGGTGCGAAATTTCATAGCCTGTCTCAATGTACCTAGGTTGACCTGTGTTTTAGGTGTATCCAAGGCTGAGTCCCATTTTAAAAGTGCCTAGGATCCTAAATGACTTTCAATAAGATTTAATGACTTAAATTTGTAATTTTATCTGGGGTAAACAAAAGTCTAGATAGTAGTCTGTAAGGTAAAGACAAGCTGGATGCAACTATAAACATCCAAGTTATAAAACTGGACAGAGATGTGTGCCAAAAATGCATAAAGACCTTTAACCATAGTGACATTGGCAGGTGTAATATAGGCAGTAGTAAATATTCCTGGCTGGAATGCTGGCTTCTATTCTAAATATGTTTACTGTTTTATTCTTTATAAGAGAAAACAACATGTAAAAGGCTGATGGGAATCTTAGTGAGCGTCTATTTTCTTTCTGTTAATGGCTTTGAAGACCTATAGTTAGGAATATTTTTTTCCTTTGAGGAATGGAAAAACAGTACATATTAAAAGTTTGTCAGAGTGAGATTTCCTGGAATGAGTGTTAACTTACCCACTAAGAGCTGCAACTCTGAAAAAGATTATTAGACCTAAACCATGACCTTTCAACACTAAAACAGTGCACGGAATTCTCCATATTATCACTAGCACCTGAGATCAAAGTAAATACAATACTGAAAAGGAAAAAAAAAGTTTACACCATAATGATGTCCCTTTTGCTGTTTCTTTATAATAGTACATTCTATGAAATACTTCTGACCTCCAAACTTTAATCTCACCTTTGGTCATATGACAGGGCCATGGAACGGATTCCAGCATCACAGCCTGGGTAAGCAAAAAGCTGCTTGAGGTCACACACTTGCCATACCACGATGACCCCGTTGTCTCCGCCTGTAAGCAGATACTGTCCATCACGGCTCATCTGGATTGCCTAAAGGGAAATTATATTAATATTTCTGTTAAAACAACTTGCATTGCTTTTATTTCCCCCTCTTACCTCCAGAACACTCCCTCTGCACCATGATAACTGCTGTGATAGCTTTATCTCTGAAGATACTTCATATCAGTAGATACAGCTTTTGAGAAGCAAAAAAGTCAATTACAACTTAAATGTAGGGTAAACATTGCAATCTACAGAATATACTGGTTTCTTTTCAAGAAATACGATAGGAACAATGGTCAAATGGCTTAAGTTTATTTCACTTATCAGCTATTCCACACACCAAAAATCAAGTATGAGGGCAACTAAGGAGATTTGATTTTCTGATCAGGCACATTCGCAGGAGGCTGCGGAACTTGCACCTCACATTCACCCAAACAGCTTTAACCTCAGAGAGTTGCCCTCATTTTTTATATAGGCCATATTTGGAGGTCTGTTTATCTGCTTTTGTTTTCTTTCCCCCTGCGCCCTGCACAGTTGGACACACAGAACTAAGTCGCCTGGCCTTATAATTGGAGAGATACAAAAAATAGTCTGAATGAAATACTCTTTTTATACTTCTAAAAAAGGTACGTTTAGCTAATGTGTCAGACACAGAATAAATGATAGCGTGCTCTAAAGGTTGGCCCCCATTTGGGATGAACCGGGGAATTTACTCATACTTTCACTACTTGTGAGAAATAGGCCATCCCAAACTCATATTTACATAACAGAGTATATATATTGATATTACATAAAAAATACATTAAAAGAACATTTAGTTTGCAAAATAAAGCATTCCAATATTAGGAATTGACAGAATGAAGGCTGTTTGTGCACAGGCAACTTAAATTGTGGCATTTCCTAAACTTGAGTGTTGACTTGGCAGCCTTAAAGTTCTTTAATATAGGAGGGAGGGATGGGTTAATATAATTTTCTACCTTTTTTAAAAAGCAAAGTGAAAAAAACAGTAATTGTATCATGTGGCTTCATAGTGACCCCCACACTGGTAGGCCATCAGCAAGTTTGGGACCTTTGGATCTAAAGCACAGATCTTTACCGCTAATTGCTGCACCCCTGACCTTTAGATCTGTCCCCCTTCCCCTCTTTTCTCCCCCGGCTTGGGTAATCCCCTCCCTGCTCCTCTGCATTCTAGTTAGGCTGCTGCTTCTCCTCCTCCTCCAATAGCAGGCTGTTATCTTCTATTGGGTCCAGCCAGAAGGCTATGAGAAACATTTTTCTAATGAGTTCCACAGTTATTTTCCCACAGCTTCCTGGCTGGAATGCTGGCTTCTATTCCAGTTTCTGAAAGGTAGTATGTTCTAGTACCTGTAAACCCTTCTGCCCCATTCTCCGTTGGGGGCCCCATCCCCCTCTGCTCCTATTCACTCTTCCCCATCACTCTGACTCTTGCCCCAGCCTTCATCCCTATCTACTATCCATCCCCCCATCCTGGCTCCTACTTTCCTCCCTCTCTTCATCTATCTCCTCCCTTCATTCCCACACCTCCTGGCTTCTTCCCTTCTTCTTCTCTGTTTCCTGGCTCCTACTGTTTTCCCACAAGCTCCTGAAAAATTTAGCTGCCAAGCTCTGACAAGCCTAAGAAGTCTCCATCATACATGTATGACTTGAGATTTTTCCAGAGGCTTCCAAAATTCACCAAATTTGGGGAGATTTTCACAAAGACAACAAAAAGCACATCCCTGACAATAGAATGACACCTTGCCAAATTTAGAGCGCCTGATCCAAAGCATAGAGATGCTAAAGTTTTTCAACAAAACAGCTGTAATAATTTA
This sequence comes from Chelonoidis abingdonii, assembly GCF_003597395.2. NCBI lineage: Eukaryota > Metazoa > Chordata > Testudines > Testudinidae > Chelonoidis > Chelonoidis abingdonii. Next base: position 59,964,139 of record NC_133773.1, read on the forward strand.
ACATGGTCAAAACAATACTCCCCCCCCAAAAACCTGTTTTTTGAGACAACTAAATCATTTTAAAAACAACTTAAAATAAATACACACACACACACACCAGCCTGAAGCTGACACCCAGCATTGGAAGTGTCAGCCAAAGGGTTAAAGTAAGGCAAAGTTATAAGTAAATGAAAACACAGTCTTATAATGAAAAATATTAGGCAACGTTTCCTACACGGAAGCGCTGCTTAGAATAATGAAGTCCTAACTATTTTAAAATGTGTATGCATAATATTAGAAACTCAAGGTGGGTGAGGCAGTATCTTTTATTTGAAAAACTTCTGTTGGTGAAAGATACAAGCTTTCCAGCTTACACAGAGCTCTCCTTCAAGTCTGTGTAATCTTGAGAGTTTGTCTCTTTCACCAACAGAACTTGGTCCAATAAAAGATATTATCTCACCCGTCTTGTCTCTCTAATATCCTGGGACCAACATAGCTACAACAACTATGCATAATATAATTTCATTGTTTAGTTCTACAATTCCATCACAATATCTTAGAAAATTTTCTTTATAAACAGTTTTGAAAACAGAAATAATTTCTTTTGCACTTAAAGATTTCATCAACAGTTTACAATATAGAAAACTATGTGTGAGGTCTTCACACATGAGAGTTTTCAAAAACTATTACACAGAAAGCGTTATGCTATGGTGCCTTTAAGATCTTGTGGCAATCATAAGTATTGTGCACTATAATCTATGTTTCTGAGGCACTTCTAATTTGCAGAATTTTTAACATATGCAGCACCTGCTCACAAAAACAGGGGGAATTAAAATACTAAATATACCATTAATGCAATACTAAAATGATTATGTTGAACACTGACAAGTGTAAAAACTAAAATATTATGGTCCTCGTAATAATAATTAGTCAACCATATTGAATATATGCATTATCATCAATTTTTGTGCCTTATTTCTGTTATGATGATGCTAAAATACTCTGAGTTAGGGTTCTTATAAAGTAGCTAACTTTTCATAACCTTAGTTTTGAGTGTTTATTATGATGACTTCTTGTTCTTATGGGAACAAACCCTTTAGTTTAACAATTTATTTAACAAAATAGTTTCAGCACTAATGCTTTAAGATAATCAATAACATTTTGTATTTACAAGCAATGAAGGAATTGGTGATCAACTGATTCCAGGCAACTGTATTTTCAACTAGGATTGCGACAAATGTACTCAACGCTTACAAAAGGTAGTGGGCACGGTAAATCCTTTCCAAGACACATATAACTATGGCATAATTAAATGCTCAAACATTCTGAACTGAAACTTGTTCTGAATGGTATAAGTGTTCCAACTATCAATTATTATTTTTGTCATTTCTTATTTCCCTCATTACACAAAGATGTGTGATGCACCTCCTAAGCCAGAAAGAAGACAAGTTTGCTGCCCAAGAAGCTTAGAATCTAAATTACACAAGGCAATAAGCTAGCGATGGAGAGAAGAATGAGATAAGATAATAAAATCTGTAGAAAAGAAAATTGCATATACCAAGATAGCTCATCATGAGCTCTAGCAAACCAAATAAAATTATTAAAAAGATTATTCATTAGAAGTAAAATCAATATCCATTTTTTTCATTCCACAAATGGCAATCTCCTGAGGGTATTTTGAAATTGCAATGAAGGCATGACAAATAATTATTTGCTACACTTATAAAATTCAGCTGATGAAAATCCATTAACCTTATGGTCATGGTTCACTTGTGTTTTATACTTGAGGCTTTTTACTAGAGAAATGCTATATTACAAGGCAAATTAAAACCATTAATCTTTAACTCTTCCACTACCTGCAAATTTCAGTGATTTCTGCGATCTCTTGATTAAATAAAGAACAGTCTTTGAGGTTTTGCCAATATTTATGTCATTTTCCTAAGTCATCTGCTTTTCAAGAAGACAAGTAGTTGATAGAATATGACAAAGGTCACTCGTCAAAATTTCAGTTTAATGACATGCCCCATAGGAGTTAACAAACTAAAGGATGCATTTACTCTCAAGTACTCCAACTATTATGGGGAAGGCATGAATCAATTTTACTGTTCAGTTTTTCTCCCAGTGAAAGTTATCCAGGATTCTAATAAGAATAAGCTCAAGCAGTTCTGCCATCTAATCGTTCTCACAACGTAAGATTCAGACATGCAAACAAATCCCCATAGCACTCAATTCAAGCAATGTTCTAAAAGCTTCATTTCTGACTTGCGCTTCCTTGAAAAGTCTCAAAAGTTTGTGCAAACCCTTTAACCTCTCAGATTCTTGAAAGGTAGTGTGTCTTAAAAATCAGAGCTGTCGCCACGACAGAAGTGGCTTATGGCAGCAAAAGGCTGTTGGGCACTTCCACATTTCAGGATTCAGGGAAGGAAAATAAATTGGTTCCTTGGGGTGAATTAGTGTACTGTCTTTGTTTAGGTTAAAATAACTTTACTTCTCTGAACTGGCTGCCCACTTAGATTTAAATTATTCATTAAGACAATTAAACATTACACGGTAGATGTGTTAGGATATGCTGTTATCCGTGAGGCAGTATTTTAAACAAAAACTGGTGGAAAGTGTCGATTATATCCCGAGTTTCGCCAGACAGTCAAATTTTTCTGGTAGTTGTAGAACATTGTTTTGAAGGTAACTGTAAACTGTTATTTTCGTCAACTACATCTTGCAGTCTAAGTCCACAATGACACGGGAAAACACATCAGAATTTTACTTTACATACGCAACTGCATTTCTGACCCACTATTCCTCCATTTTCTCCTGGCAACAAATAGTGATATCATCAGTCTGCACAGCCTGTAGGCAGGTCCTACTCATTTTAAATGTCCCTACTTTAATCACACAGTTGCCACTTGCCTTCTAGTATGATAAAGTGCAGAAGCCCTGGAAAGAAGGTTGTGGATTATTTAAACCTAAAATCCTCGTGGGACTGCTGGGGAAAAAACAGTGTGTACCAGTGGCCTACAGAGAGTGGAACATTCAGTGCCTCAAGCAACATTCTCCAAGCCGTGGGTACTGACTGAAACACTACAGAAATTGTTTTACCCAGCAAGGGATCTCTAGATATTTTACGGATTTACTAGCCTAGTTGACAATATAATCACAACTGAAAGTGACATATTATCAACATTATTATTGTAAAAAGAAAAGCAAAAGAAAACATTCTGACATGCACTTGCTTTAAATGAAATATTGGGGAAGAGGCTAGGGTGGGAAACTCACAAGCATGTGTGCAAGGACAGCAAAAGGTGAAATTTGAGCGATTTGAAGAAAGACTAAAAATGCAGCAAGAATCTATATCAGTTTTGAAAAACGCCTGGGATAGGGGCATGCAAATTCTCATGACATATCCCCTTCTTCAAACAAATCTGCATTTACAGTGTATTAAGTAATAAATGTGCGTAATTCAGCATTTTGTGACTACTAATCCACTGCAGAACACCACTGGCTATGGAAAACACATCAAATAATATAGCCTTTTTAAATTGCATACTCAACAACCTATATATCCAACATTTCAAGAAAAAGAGGATAGTGGATTAACAGAATTTAATTTACACTAGAATTTGATGTCAACTTTTATAAAAAGGAGAAAGGCATAGCTGAAGCATTTAAGTGTGTGTATTGGGAGCTCCACTGTTAACATTAAAACATTTTGTACCAGCTGCATATGAAATCATGAAAAGAGTTAAGGCTAGTAACATTCTTTTAAAATATATTTCAATATTTTTTACCTGTTTGGAAGCTAATTTCCTTGATTTTGCTCTCTTTTGCAACACAAGTCTTAACAAAATTATGTATCTGTGGGAGTCAGGTAAGGACAAGGGGTGCAAATTTAAGACTGTTCACAGTTGGATGAAAAACACAGGTAAAGAATTCTTGTAAGACTGTAGGACAGTCTTGTAAGACAGTCTTGTGAGGGTAAGAAGAGTTCAGGATGGATATCATAAATATTGTACAAGTCACGTGATCAGACCTTGTAAGGAAAAGAAATGGTGCACAGCTAAAAATAATATTTTTTTAAAAGCAGCAAAGAATCCTGTGGCACCTTATAGACTAACAGACGTTTTGGAGCATGAGCTTTCGTGGGTGAATACCCACTTCGTCAGATGCATGCCATGTTAGTCTATAAGGTGCCACAGGATTCTTTGCTGCTTTTACAGATCCAGACTAACACAGCTACCCCTCTGATATTTCTTTAAAAATATCCTTGTCTGCATTAACAACACTTCAGAATTGTTGTTATTTTATTATCCACAGATTTTGGTAATTAACTCTTCACCATTTAGGTTGTTACTTTTTTCCATTGCGTTCATTTTGGAAAATGAAACTACAATGGGCAGTTATATCGTGGTCAATTTCAACTGCTCTACAAACAAGAAAAAAGACAGAGCTCCTCCTCCTTTGAAGAGTTTGTAACCTAAATAAACAACAGAGTAGGATGGGTTGCTGACTGAGCAGTGCAAATTAACACCTGTCTTGTTAGCACTTCAAGTTTTGTTCAGTGGTGGGTTTGGTTTTTTTTTTGTTTGTTTTTTTAGTTTATTTAAGCTATTTTGTTTACAGTCCTTTTGTGGCTGCTACAAGGTTTTAGCCTTTTGGAAGAAGTGTATTTTAGGGAGGGAGATGAGAACCACTTTCTGGTTCTCATGTATTAGCATAAGCTGTTGTGTTTGGATTTTAGAACTGCAGAAGAATATTTATATTGACATTAAAATAAGTCCATAAAGTTATTTTATTAAGCATTGCCTCCACTCCCATTTTTTCTTTTAATTAAAAAAATCCACTATATTTTGGATTTAACTAAGGCAGCAGTGTTCTGCTTCATCTTTTAACTTTCTACTTAATTTGTTCTCTATTTTTCAGTAGTTAAATTAACAATATTCTCCCTTTTTCTTGTTTTGGCTTAGCTCTACCACAGCTGCCAAATTTTGTTCTGTCCATATCACATTTTATGAACATTTTTGAACCAACAATTATGCATATTAGCAAAAAGCCTTCCTGAAACTAAGCCTCTGAATAATATTTCAACTGAGATGCAGGAATATGGACAGAGCTAATGACACACAGCAGCCCTCCTGCTGCTGGAGTGACTGGTCATCTTGACTCTTTAGAGACTGACAAAAATGTAATATCTTGAATTCTCCTGTGTCTGCACACCAGATATTATTTGTATGTCCTTTTATTCAGAGGGAAAACCCCCTCAATATATTGCTGGCTACCTAGGCAGAGCCACTATGAAGTTAAAGATGATTCCATGAGCAATGTTTGATCCCCCAAATACATACTTTTTGGAGCCCTTCTAAATTTAGCAGTCATTAGTTAAATTGCACAGATTTCAGTCACATGGAAAGAAACCCTGAGCAATTCCAAAACCTCAGAATTCTCCTAAGTTTATTTTAAATATTGACATATGTAACACTTAAAATATATTTCTGCACACTCACCCTTATTTTGTCATCTGTTTCCATAGTGGCCTGAAGTTTCCCATTCACGCTGAATACACAGAAAAGGCCATTTTCATAGTATATGATACAGTGGCCCTCTCTTGAAGCCTGGATAAGTTTTGGTCTCAAGCAGTTTTCAGGACCTTCTAATGTCCTCAGTAGGTCTCCATTCATAGAATGTATGAGACATGGCCCTTCTGATGAAACAGAAATAAAAGCACTGTTTATTTTCATATCAAATCCATCCAAAGACATTAAAGGACAATGAGTAATGGCTTTTACTGAATTAACTAAAAATGTGATATAAATGGAAAATTTAAGGTACAACCCTGTAATACTAAAGTTCTTCACTTTGGTAGTCTCATCTCCTAAAAGTCTAGAGTTGCATTAGGGTAATTAAAGCAATCATCTACTTTAAGGCAATGTCCATACTACCACTTATGTCATTATAACCTAAGCGCTGGTGTGGACAGTGTTATGTGGACAGAGCTTCTCACTGACATAGCTGCCACTACTCATTGGGGGTGGCTTAATTAAGTCAAAGGCCACATCTACACTACTCGTCGGATTGGTTCCCAGAATCAACGCCTGTACTCCACCTCGGCAGGAGGAGTAAGCGGAGTCGACAGGGGAGCCACGGCGGTCGACTTGCCGCTGTAAGGATGGCCAGATAAGTCGAACTAAGATACATATTCGTGTAGCTGAAGTTGCGTGTCTTAGATCGACACCCCTCCCCCCCAGTGTAGACCAGCCCAAAGGGAGAGCTCTCTCCTGTCAGTTTAGAGCAGCTCCACTAGAGAGTTTACAGCAGCATGGCTGCACCAATCTCATTAGTCTCTTTAGATTTTCACAGTAAGATGCACTTATTTGCATGCTTACAATTCCAGCACCTAACAGGTGCACGAATTCCTGATATGCATTCACAAATCAGATGTGTACCCACATAAAATTAGCTACATTCTTCATTAGTAATGAACATGGACAAAAACTTTATTAGTATACACACATCAGGTATTCCCTTGTGTAAAAAGTATGTGCAGTTTTGAGTGCCAAACTTTGAAAATACAGCCTGTAATAGGAACTTATGAAACACTGAAGAAGGAAGATCTCTGTTCCAAGGAGCTCCCAAGGAGGACAGCTACATAGACAAAGGTAGGGATGAGGGACAACTACAGGCAATTTATGTACAGGTGAACACAATTCATTGTAAGCAGCACAGCAGAAATGGGTCTTTAAGAAAGATTTAAAGTAAGGGCCTTGTAGATGAGCTCAGAGAAGCTGAACCTAACCACTGCAAATTTTAGTTGGGAATGCAAATATATCTTTAAACAACAACAACAAAAATCATTGCTGTTGCCATTGGGGAGTTATCCACAACAAAAACAAAGCACATAATTACATTGCATTCTTGATAGTCTCAGCAGACAGCCAGGAATACATAGAGGATAGTTCACTCTGTATTGTCAAACAACTAAAGATAGTTAGTCTAAATAAACAAAAACAAGTTAACTGGAAGACCAGCATGGGAAAGCTGTCTGTGCTGGACTTCTACAGATACACATGAATGGGCTTCAATTTTAATGTGTTATGGTCAAAAGATGTTTTTCAAATTGACTTAAAAGGAAAACCTGTGCCAATTAAAACAAGTTTTTTTTTATATGAATCAATCATAATTAAAATGATCTCCATCATCCGAGACTGTATTCATCTTTAAACTAGGACAATAACTTTATGACCAAAATATAGTTTTAAAAAGATAACAGAAATCCTTTTACCTTTAGCACCACTTATTACCAGACCAAGTTCAGCACAAACCGTAGCACAAACAATCTCATAGTCATGTCCTGTCAAGACGGCACGGGGAGTGGCAAAATCACCTTCAAGGAAACAAGAAAAAAAGGAATCCTCAGTTATGATTCATCTCTAAAAGCAGTGTTTAAGGTAATTCAGATATTTATTTTCTTTACTCTTGGAGTTTACACTTTCGAGAACAGATACTCATGGTATGGACTACACTTTTTCAGTTACACTTGAGAATGACTTCTTCCATAATGCTGATCAACAGTACACTAGTAGCACTGCCTTTCAGAAATTCAACCTGGCCATTTATTAATGAAGAGACACACAACACATCTCTATATAGACAACAACTAGTTTGAACATAAAGGATTCTACTACCTCTTAGTGGACAAAGATAACCACATCAATAAATATTCTGGGAATAAGTGTGTCACTATGATAAGTAACAAGGGGAAACATTTATGATGTCCAGGTTGAAGCCCCTGAAATCAGATGCCCCAGCGGAAGTGGGTTTTTTACCCAGAAAGCTTACACCCAAATAAATCTGTTAGTCTTTAAGGTGCCACCATTCCTTGTTGTTTTTTTTAGGGCAATAGAGAAAGATGGTGGTAAAAATCAAATATTATTTTGAGTTTAAAAAATAGTACATAGATTTGCAAAGACATAGAAAAAAGTAATAGTGTCAAGTGATTCCAGCAAGGATAAAGCAGCACATTGGTTGTTTAGATAGCATGATTCAAAAAGTTTTGAAGCAGAATTTTTTTAAAAAATGAATATTAATAAGCACAATCTAATTAATGTGTCCATTCACTTATACTGCACTTTAAAAAGTAGCATCTGCATAATTTCTAATAAGACACTCAGATTGTTAAAACAGACCCTGCAAACAAAAAATGTTTTCACAGGCACAATGAGTTTTCTCTGTGCAGTATGGATGCAGGACTGGACATGTGAAAGTAAAGTTAAAAAGACTTTACTTGCTCTCACCACTGTGCGTTTTAACTCTGACCATTTGCAACAATTCCCAGAACGTCCATGTAGCTGTCATGTTCAAACGATTTTTTTAAAAAGGTCATAATCTATGATCCCATTCAAAATATGATTTATTCTGCAATTACTGCTACAATACATAATTTATAATAAATCAGGACAATATTATTCTCATACATATAATAAGCTGCTCCAAAGTGTGTATATATATATGTGTGTGTGTATGTATACGCACACACACACGCATACATACTTTGGAGCAGCTTAGTAAGTGATCCCTAATCCCCAAATACATAACCATGAAATGCTACAGCTTTTGTTTCATATGGAGTTTGGCAAAACACACTCAAATTCAGGAAGCATGGTAGACAGTTCAGAAAAAAAATTAAAAGCACAAGGGATAGACTTATGATCAGTAGGTACTTCTCAGCTGACTGATTTCACAGAAAGATGGCTATACTGAACTTTCCTCACCTAAACATGGAAGAAGCCCTTTTAAAAGTGAATGAAACAATGAAGACAATCCATGATTTTGCACAAACGGATTGAAAAAAGTTCTATAAACTTTAATGGTTACACTGGAATTCACTGTAACAGCCTCATTACCCAGTATCAAATTCTGCTTTTTAGATCCCATACTCTGTCCTTTTGTCCCCAAAAGGGAACTGTAAGGCAGTTTTGCACAGTTCCTGGATTGCAGTACTTTTTAATTGAGATGCACACAATTAGCAACATTAAATAGTCAATAATAGTTATTATTTACCACTATCTTCAGAACTTGCATTTAACACCAAACTGCACAGATCATCAAAAATTACTTTAATTAAGTTATTAAATATTTTCATAAAACAATAGTTTAAACACTGAAATCATGGGAGTTTGAAATGAGCAGCACCGACTCGGTGTTAATGGGTTTACGCTGTTTGAGTTCAAAAGGATATTTAAGGAACTATTTTAAATGCAGTTATTAGAGGATAGAAGCAAAAACCCAACTGCCACAAGATGCTTACTTTAAATGCTTGTAGTAGTGGTATTATTGTTGTCTCTGTGAATTAAATGTTATGCATTTCCACAGTACCTAGCCCAATAAGTATCTAGGAGTTAGGCTTCTCCTACAACACTACATGGACTGAAGACACATATTTATCATAGTACACAGTAAAAATTCTATCTATAATACTTATGTTGTTTTTAATTTAGTAATATTATATTAATATATTATATAAACTAGAATACAAACCCATGTTACCTAGATTATAAGCAACGTTTCTCAAATCCATTTATCCAACTGTTTACCAAATGGCTTTAGTATTAAATAATCACACATCAATTAAAAAAAAGAGAGCAACAATCAGAAAAGTAAATTTACAAAGAAACCTCCAGTTAGGCTATTTCTTTCACTACTGAAAAACAAGATTCCTGTGAAAAGTCAGGCTGGCTCCTTTGATAAAAATGTTAAATATTTAGGGGTTTTTAAAACACTGATTTCCCAAATAATGGGTCACTTAAAAGCTGATTGTTGAGCAGAACAGATTTCTTTAAAAGCTTTTAAACTGTTACTGCTTCAGAAGATTGTCATGGTTTTCAATAATGCAGAGAACATTTTATTTTGTCACTAGTTTAAGGGGCACCTCTTCAAACTTTTCTAAATTGTTTTAGGGGAACCAGCTTCAAGACCCCTTTGAAAAGCTGTGAAAATGACTTCAAAGGAAAAAAGAGTCTTTGTCCCTTAAGCAGGTTTACGACCACTGAGGCAAACCCTAACTAAGGGGTGAAAAGAATACTCAGGCATCTTTATGGAGATCCTTAAGGAAGATGAACAAGTCAAATGAGATTAAAGATAGCCTAAATCCTGGCATTAATAACCAAGACACAGCAGTCTTACAGATGTGCTTTTCTCAGCATAGTATATAATAACATCCTTAACCAATACCACTGTTGGGAGCACTACTTAAATTTGAATGATGTAGAAATCTTAATGGCACATTCAGATTGTAACAAATGTAGCTACGACTTATTAAAATCATAATATATATAAAACTCTTTTCCCAAAAATTTTACCTTTACAGTAACTATTCAAATTATGTCAGAGAACTCTCTAGGATTACAATAAATAATTGCTGCAAAGTTGTTTTCCCATAGAAAATTGCATAAAATTTCACTCTTGCTTAAGTGACCAAAGTACACTTTAAATCATAAAACTCAAACTTCAGATGATAAAAGAACACCACATGATATCCTGTGTGCAATATTTCACTGAAAGAGTGCTAGATGCTTGGAAACTACATTTAAAGGAATAGTGAAATTATAACAAAGTCAAAACTTTCTTCTAGTTTTACAACATCCAGAAGAAGTCACTCCTTACAGCTAACGAGTAACTGTTTAGTGTTTCTGGGATTTCCTCCTCCTAGTTTTCCAGGCTTGGTGTTGTTAAACAAAACAGAATCATGACATCTTAAATCCAGAAGCGAATTCCTTGTTTAACCGCTTGCTATGTTACGACTGACTGAAAGAACTGACAAATACAGCAAACTCTGAACACTTCCCTCTAACCTGTACTCAATCTAGAAGCAAAAACATATCCCATATTAAAATGTGACATGTCCTTTCCTAAAGCTAGCACTTGATGAGAGAACATTATGCAACTTATTAAAATGTAAGTATTTTGACTATGGCTCCTTTCATACTCCAGTCTGTGAAGGCAGTTAATTATGATAAGTCACTGACAGATGAACAGTAATTCTCAAGTTATGATTCCATGACTGTAGAGGCAGTAGGGCACTTTTTTAAGTGCAAATTAATTATGCAATTTTATGTCTTAATGTAAAATTCTAATTAAATGAAACATCAATTAACCCAACTATCTTTTTACTTACTGCTTGCTAAAATAACTGAGTGCTTTCCCATAAGGATAGGCAAAACCAAACACTTTCTACAAATTTCACAATTTTTATAATTAGTGTTTCTAATAAAAACTGACTGTAATAAGCCTCTGTCCCAAATCTGGACCTTAGCGTCCAAAATCTGGGTGCTTAGCATGAACCTCCAAGCTTAATTACCAGCTTGGATCTTATCTCGCTGCCACCAATCAGGATTCTGAGTACCTGATAAACTCTCTGGTCTCCCCAAACCTTTCCCTGGGGGACCCCCAAGACTCAGATGCCCTGAGCCTCCAACAAAGGGAAATAACCCACTTCCCTTCCTGCTCTTTACTTCCTCCCAGATTTTCCCGCCCTGGGGATACTAGGAGATTTCCCTGCTTCAATCCCTTGAAACACAAAACAGAGAGGATGATTTACCTTCCCCCCTCCTTCTTCTCCCCCCTCCCAGTCTTTCCCTGAGAGAGACAGTACTCCTGGCACAGAGATTCCTATCCCCTTGCCTTAACTAGGAAAAGAAAATCCAACAAGTTTTAAAAAGAAAGCTTTATATAAAAAAGAAAGAAAAAACACATGACATGATCACTGCATCAAGATGACATAACACAGGGCTATTGCTTAAAAGAAAATATGAATAATCAGCCTTATTCAAAAAGATATCCAATTTAAACATTCCAGCAACTCCACACATGTAAATTCAAAATACAATATAAACCTATTGCTTTTCCTTTTGTACTCACAACTTGGGAACAGAAGGGTAGAAAGAAGCTTGGAGATAGAAAAAAAAAGCTCTTCCCTCATAGCCGAGAGAAAACAAACAGGCAGAACAAAGACAAAACACACCCAGAAGTTCCCTCCCTCACTTTGAAAAATCCAGTTTCCTGATTTGTCCTCTGGTCAGGTGTTTGGTTCCCTTTGTTAACCCTTTACAGGTAAAAGAAACATTAACCCTTAGCTATCTGTTTATGATACTGACAAAAATAATAAAATCTTTAAAATAAGGTTACATAACTGTAAAACCCTAATTATAAAATCTAGGAACTATGAGCACAAGCCATATTCCATCCAAACATAAATAAGCAAAACAACCTCAAGGACTCTGATACGCCATTAGACTTCCACGTTAGTTTTACAACATATTTCAGAGTTTATTTGCCTCAAACTAATTCCTGTTAAATATCTACTCAAATAGTATATTCATGGAATTCTGCACCGAGGCTGCCAATATAATAAAAAGATTTCACTGCTACACAAATGAGACTAGCTCTTTCATGTACAACAGATCTTACTGAATGATGAGCTATACATATGTTATGAAAGTATGACTGCAATTTTAGTCCGAAGGTTGATTTCTTTTTAAACACACAATTTTTATACTATTCTTTAGTTACAAGGTACATAAGAACTGTGCCTTTATGTCATTCTCCACTTTAGAGACATAGGAGTTTTTCCTCCCAAGTCCAATCTTTTTTCCTTCTACTGTTGCATGCCATCTGTTTAAACTTTTTATAATCTCACAAAATGCACAACCTTAAATCTAGAGGCTAGTTTTGTCTTTGCATGTGTTTCTTAAAAGCCTATAGTTTGCCCAAAGGAAACAATTTCTTTGAGTAAACTCACATTTGAAACCTGAAACAAAATCCAGAAATTTAAATGCAACTGATGCTAGTAATATTTCCAGCTGTGGCTAGTAAAGTGCTAAGCATAAATTTACTTTATCATGTGGCTCTAGATTACTAATAAGCTTATTACCACTGAGGATACCGAGAGGGCTTATTTCATTCCATCCCTTAGTTACCCCATGCAAACATTTGAATGACATGGAGTACTGAGTAAGCAGATGCTACTAGTATGTAACATTTTTTGTTCATCTCCCTTCAGAGTGGTTAATTAGAAACGTGAATTTGAATGATTTTCTTGTGTTTATAGATACTCTCTTCAGGATAGGGTTCCTTCTATCTCTAAAATGGCACAATATAAAGAGCAAAAAAAATACTACAACCTGTATTAATGGAATATTACAATTCAGACTTTACACGCACAAAGTCTAAACTCCCATGCCTCACAATTCTCACCCTATGTGCAATGTGATGTCTTCTGGAACCTCTTCCCCCTCATTCAGAGTTTGTCAGTTGAAAGTCCTGGGAAGCCTCTTACTCCTCCCACTGAATATGAACTCCTCTCAGTGCGACTATTCATGCCCCCACTGTACATAATATTTTAACATATGTTCCATACCCAATTGTTACTGTAATACCAGCTTTGAATTTTAAAACAGTCTGAACAATTCAGGGGCACATTTTTTTAAACCATAAAACTAGATACAGATTTTCAGTGCACCTTATAGATATATTCACCACCTTCCAGCTGAGACCAAGTATAAAGTATCCATCCAAAAAGGAAAATTATTAGGACCATTATAAAGCAACTATTTCAATAAAAATTATAGCAATGGTAGGACAAGGTGCTAACATATATCTATTTTTAGCAGTATTCTTTGTGGTATTATATCTAAAGATCAATTCCATCACAAAACAAATACTTTTGAGTTTCTCTCTTAATCAAAAAATAATCTCAGATGAACAATTTCATACAATGGTTTAGCTCACTTTAAATCTGTCAGTTTCTGCTGTTTTTAATATTTTCTACTTATTACAAGTAAAATTTTATTCCAATTAAGAAAACTTTTAAATCATTTAAAACCTTTTAAAATATACTTCCCAACAACAGTATTACATAATGAGAGCATATGCTGTGCCTATTTACAATCAAGATCATATTGCTAATTAATTTTAAAACAATTTGTTTTATATATAGTATTAGATACACGTTTTGAGATCTTTCATATTGCAATGACTAGGAACATTGCAGCATTTAAAAAAAAACAAAAACAAAACCACCATTAATGAATCATCAGGCCTTAAAAGAAACAGTTGTGTTTCTTCTTTTAAAAAGCAAACAGTATTTTTCAACAAATTTAGTCTTCCAGCTAAGTGGAGCTCCTAATGTATTTAATTCTGACTATACAAAGTGTTCTTGTGTGTACCATAGTGAATTTACATCCTGCAATTCCTATGTTACGGAAATTAATTCCAGAAACGCTTTGAAATGTTTCCTAGCTGAGCCTAAAGTATAGTACTTACCAAACACTTTTTTTACAGCACTAAAGTCTGGTTTTGAAGATACTCAAAGTATCAATTCTAGAACATAAATCATTACTTCTTCTGTTTTACTCTACTCTCATATCTATGTCGTACAGCCTTAGAATTTAATATAGTCATTTTTCTCAGTAATCAAACAATTTAAATAAATGTGATATATTAGTACATCATCCCAACACCATGCATATGGTGCACATTAAGGTTGTATTCATTTACCATATGAATACAATTCCTTTACCACCATCTATTATTAGTTACAAGTTGTAAATATAGCATTGTTTTGCCTGGAACCTGAATGCCTGCATTACATCATGGAGCACTAAACATCCTGATCAGTCTGGAGACTTTCACGTATATAATTTATTGACACCTGAAGCTGGATACTGCCAACATACCAGCATCAAAAACCTTCTCTCTAAATTTTTCCATTCAGGAAAAAGACAAATGCCTTTTTTTGTGTTTGTATAGTGCCTAGAACATTACAGGTACCAAAATATACCACCACCAATTTGATTCAAGAAGAAAACATGAATCTCTACTAGCCAGTTGGAAATAATTATATTACAGATGCAGTACTTAATACTGGAAGACATATTTTTAGTCTGCAAAATTTAAAAAAGAACCTGCTGCATTTGAGAATGATTTCTGAAACAGCTACTACTAGGATTGCAGGTTCTTTAGAGACTCCATAGAGAGACTAATACTTTATTGGCATTATATAAACAAAAAGTTATAAAATTTAGTATTTATAAAATATCATAGGTTTGAATGGAGTTACTAGACATAGAACATTACAGGGTTCTTTCATCAATTATGTCTTGTCTTTATGACTTAAAGTTATTTGGAGCAGAGGCGGTCATTTACTGTGTTTATATAGTGCTTAGAACAACAGGGCCCTAACCGAAATTAGACCTCCATGCACGACATTTTAAAACCACCACCAATACCCCTGCACCCTTACAGCAGTATAATCTAGGGTCCCATTCTGGAGGTCAGATACGTGCAGGCTGTGCCTCTGCAAAACCTCACTAACTTCAATGGTGCTTTGGAGAAGTGTGTGTGTTTGGCGGGGTGGGGGGTCTACCCCTGCAGTTCTAATAGGCCTATGATCAAGGCCTATGTTTCTTAAACTTCCATGGGATTGGGGGTGACCTAGGAATGCAGGAACAGACTCTAAATGTCAGATAGAAATTTAAGTGGTTACTGTCCCTTAAATATATTATTTTGTAGTTACTTTTATGTACCCTGTTGCTCTTTCTTTTCTGTGAAACACACACTCCTGAGCTTGAATTCCAAATACAAAACAATTTATTGTTGAACTTGCTAACATTCTAGTAAAAAAGAAGAAAATATTCCATTTTTCTTACAATTACAAACACTACCAACATACTCCAGTTTCAGGTTGTACAATATTACATGCAGTTTGTACCTTCTTATTAGGAGGAGACAAATTATATTACAAATATCACAGCAAATTTGTCTAAGTGTGTATTTAATATTTTAAGCAGTAGTATTTTGTGGAGGATCAGTCCCCACATCATTTTCACATCATTCCCAGCAGATGGCAGTGCAGAATGCTTGGTTATATGCAGTAAAAGGCTCCTTTCCCAGCCATTTTTGAGAGACAAAGAGTATTTACTAATGGCTGCATTGAAACAGTGCTAAAATAATACTGGTTGGGTTTATTAAAAGAAATAATACAAATGATTCCGTGTGTGTCAAAGTAAATTTATGTACTTTTATAAAGTACATGGGATTGCATATATCAAATATATAAAGGTACACAGACACAGTCACTGTTTTTAATTCTCAACATGGTACTCTACCTCTCTCACAGAAACACTAGGTTTTCTTAACAGAAGGAATATAGCGTAAGTCCGCCTTCGAGATATCAACTACAATCACTCTAAACTAATTTAAAATATTTGGAGATATTATAATTTTCTACCTGGGCACATAGTAATAAAATCGATAGCATGTTTTGCATTACTGATGTGATTGATGATTTATGGGTGCCTAGATACCATAGTGACTGACACTAAACATACCATGGATAACATGGGTTGATAGACTAAAAAAATTCATAGTACACAATGACTTTTTAGTAAAGAGAAACAGTGTAGCTACATTATATACTACTTTTTAAAAAGCCCTGTTCTTACAATTATAGCTACAATTCCAAAATAAGTATTTATGTTGCAAAAAGACTTTTAAAATCGGATGTATTTTTTATAATGGCCATAGTTCTCAAAACTGCAGAGACTTAGGTGCATGCTTAATTTTACACATGGTGAGCAGTTCCACTGACTTCAAATTATAGAAATATGATTTGCCTTAAATCAAGAAATACACAGTGTATAAAATTATGCATGGGTGTAAGTCTTTGCAGGATTGGGGCCTATGAGATTAGGGTGTCTGACTGCAAAGAAATGATCTACAATGCTATATTTTAATCAATCAAAAACAGGGTATTAATGTGGTGATATTTCTGCATTTTAATCATCAGCAAAACCAGCAATACCTAAATTTTTAAAATTATTTGAATGAAACATTTACTCAGTTTTAATTTTTAGACTGAAGAGCATTAATAATAGTAGTGACAGAAAATTTTTGTACCTTGCTAAGCACAATAATTAATATAATAAAAAGTACATAGCAAGATACAAAACTTTAGACATGATGGCCTTTCCAAGTTTAAAATTGTTTAAAAATGTAAATCTGAATAGGAGACCATATGATGCTTGTGCACGTTAGCTGCAGTTGTACTGTTCGCATAAACTCTTGGTTAAATCCATTTGTCTGGTTTAAATATTAAACCTCCAACATTATAGCCTGCAATATTGCTACAACAACCAGTCACAATGAAAAAGAGCTGGAGTTTATTTCTCTAATGTGCCTCAGAAAACTGTAGTTTTAAAAGGGCACTACATTACGATACAAAACTAGTCACTGAATGCATTGCTGCGTATTGATGATCTTCACAATATATTTGTGATACATACAGAGTAACCTTTTCAAACTTTACGTTATAACATTAAAAGAGGTAATGTAGTTTGCTTTATTTATATATGTGTAGAAGACTGATCCAATAATTCACAGGATACAAAATGTTAGTTTAGTGGCAGCAATATAGCTACCAACTTTATATATTTCATTACTATTGGATGTTTCTGTGAGTAAACCTTTAATTTTATTAAAGCAAATCAAATTTCCAAAGTAGATATGCTTTCATGTCTTTTACAATAAGAAAGCTTCAAAATAATTGTAAATATATCCACAGGAAATTTGAAAGCAACAGTAGAAGGTTCTCTCCATCTACAAGAGGGCTGCACAGGATGACAGAAAAGCCCTCTGTTGAGAGTTCAACAATACAAACTTTTTTTTTATAAGCACATTAAATACATAAGGCAATAAAATTCACACTCTATACCTAACTGAAACATATGGAACCTCAGACAGAATACTTATAATGCAGAAATTACAACTGTTCAAGGCACAGAGGGTGAAATTCACTTCACTACCTTAATTGGCCTCTGTGTGAGTTAAGAATGTGGTGGATGGAAGAACTGTATAGGTAACAGGCAATCCCCCAATCTAAGATTTGGTGTGGGCTGTAACCAACCTCTCCCAACACCATGGCTGCTGCCACTCCAGTGTACAAGCTGGAGCAGTATTTGGTGTAATCTTTGCACATCAATTGTAAATGAATCCTGTCATCCCTTCTTTTGATGCACTCCAACTGTCACACTCTGCACTAACGTGCACAGAAACCCCACCCCCATCCTCCCCTTTCTGCAGTTCACCAGCATCTTTGCAACATCACTACATCCAGTGCCACTCCACACAGCCTCAAGACCAGGCTAAAGTGGTATAGAAGGCCTTAGGCTGGCCCTGTATGTCAGAGTGAATTTCACCCATATGAGGTGTAATTTTTAAAAACACCTGCATAGCTATTTACTATTAGCAGCTCGTGTAAAAAAAACAACAACAACAATAACAACAAAACAAAATGGGAGCCCTGACTGCAATGGCTATATGGTATCAACATCAGCACTGGCCTTTTTCCAAAAAGTTTAAACGATGTTCACAAATGTTTTCTTGTTTTTAGATAAGAGTCTCTAAATACATTGAAAGCTAACCTCACATAAGTAAATAACTTGTCTTTTCATCCCCTTAACTTTGCCGCAAGTGATGGTTGTTTCTGTCACACATCTACTAGTTACTCAAGAGAATGTGATAAGTCTCAGGACTTTCCTAAAAGATGCAAATAGTTACTTCAGATCTGGTTCCACTATTAGTCATTTTTAGTGCTTGCTGGAAATTTTTCCATTAGGAGATGCCAATTCATCAAAAGCAGCTAGCAGAAGCGTGTCAATTTTGACAAAATTTCATTTAAAAAATAGCCTGACACAAAGCACTTGTACAAATGACTTTTAATTTTCAAATGTCTTATTTTAGATTATAAAAATATTTCTATTTAAAAAATGTCAAAATCAGAATGAAACATTTTTTATTTTATTGTAATGAAATGTTCTGATTGACTTGGGAAATTTTTAAATTTCTTTAAATTTGCCAGACTTGCCAGAAATATTTTTAAAAAATGTTTTCATTCCATTTAGAGCAGAAAAAAAAAGTGAACTTGCAGAATTTCCCATGAAACAGAAAATCTAATTCCAATCCAACTCATTTTTATTTTTTTTGCTGTTTATTAACTAGTCAGCAAGAATGGCTAATTTATTAAATTTTTATTGAATTACCCACAAATAAAGAGCCTGAATGAACTGCAGACCTCCGTATATTGTTACTTGTAGTCTTTTCCCAACAACTTAAGTTGTTGACAATTGTCTATGCTCTTTTCCTATAGTACTGCATTCATAATGTAGGAGTATAATATATTTCATCTGTGATTAGTTCAAGTTAAGTTTTATACAGTAACCTTTTTCAGCACTAACATAGGGAATATGACAGCTAGGCAGAATTTTGCATTAAAAAACCTAAGTAAATACAGTTTCAGACTAACATCCATCCATCTTCACCAATGTCTCTCAAATTGCTGTATATTCCCACATAACAACTTTAGTACAAGAAAGAAAGAAAGTTACTTGATGATTCAGCCAAAACAAGCAGACACAGGAACAGGACTTAACATAAAATTTAAAAAAGAAAATATATAAGTAAGTTTAAATAATATTTATTTTGGTAACACATTTCTTCTGTAAAACAAAAAGATGAAGAATTTTCCCATACCATAGATTTATGGCTGAGCAGTTACTGATGGAAAATTATTTATTTCAAAATATTTATAAAGAATAATCAAATGGAACATTTATTTATTAACTACGCCACAAGCATAATGGCTTGTCACCTTGGGTTAAGTACTATTTTAAAACATTAACAAAGGCAGCCCAGAGCTCAATGCTTCCGGAAGTAATGAAACAAAATCAAGCAACTTAGGTGAAATGTCACTGGTGGAGAGCTGATGTAGTTGCTATCTGGTGGGAATGTGTGAAGGGAGAATTAAGTCATATTGGTCCACCGAGAGGCAGTTAGAGGAGGAGTAGGTTAGTGGGGAGGAAGGGAAACAGTGCTGCTGTTTCAGATGATTGTTGTTGCAACTTTTAATACTATGGTGTGTAAAGGGGGCCCCTTGAGTGCCCTTTGGTGTGTAGCTGTTATTAAGATTGAATTCACAATAAATAAATACATTTACATTTTAAAAACTAGAAAAATGCCAACAATAAAAAATGTAAAATTATATGATGGATGCATTGTCAAAATCATACATCAATTTATATTATTAAAAACTACTTTGTGGTAACAGATCAGAAGCTTTCAATACAAAAGACCAAGGAATAACAGATGAAACGATTAATATGCATAGCGCCAATCCCGCATGTGACTATGTGGGTGGAACCCACTAACTTCAGTGGTGCTCCATGACCATGCAGGTGTTTGCCTGTGCAGAGTCACTTACAGGATCAGTGTCTATAAATCTCTGACACAAAAAAAATTGTCTTATACTTGTTGCTCTTTTCTTTCAGTGACCACGCTGGAGTTCTCACATTTCTGATAAAATCAGAACTGGACAGAAACATGTCTTTTGAGTTTCCCTTATAGATAGTTTTGACTAGACACAGAAGTCAATAAAGTTACACCTACAATGAATTTAGACCACTATATTGTAAGCTTGTTGGTGCTGTCTTTTCATTGTATAAGGCCTAGCAACAAGGGGCTCCAATTGCTGATAGGGCTTCCAGGCACAACTATAATATAAATATTAAGAAATAACCATTAATGAGTTTAAACAGAAATCATTATGTTGGAAATCACCACTCGGCCAACCTCCAAAAAGATGGGACGATTTTATGGTGAAAAGATGTGGCTGCACATGGAGACGGAAGGCCAGGATACAAGAAGAATGGAAGACGTGTTGTGATCAGTGCAATCTATATGAGGGCTGAAGGACCAATCGATCGAGGTGTCAAACAGAAATACCTAGCAGCTATTATGCCCACCTATCAGGTGGAGCTTTGATAGGACTGGCAGGGGAAGGAAGAGACACCATGAGGTGGTCCTTGATAAAGTGGATAGCAATGTCAGGGGAACCCTCTCCTTCCTTACGCAGCTGGTTGGGAGAGGTGAAATTGAGGAAACGTTCCCCACCACCAGAATTAATTAAGGCTGATCCTCTGACTTTCCTGTTGGTCCACACTCATTTGGTTTCAATATGCATCAGGGCTGCATGCTCCGCTCAACCACCTGGATGGGTATGTGAGCCACAACGTCTTGTACAGAACAAAGCATCTTTCATCTATATCCATCTCACTGGAAGCAAGGATGGATTGGAATTTTCTGATAATTTCTTCCTTTTTTGCCTTCAGGCAATTAAAATTTGAAATGGATACACTTTTTGTTGTTTTCATGTCTCAGTATACATCCGTAATTACATCTTTAAGGGATATTTAGTCTTAATTCTATCTTAACAGATGTGGAGGTGTTGTTTCAGCTGCACAAACTTTTTTCCTGAAATATGATTTAGGTTTTTTCATTTTTAAGAGGCCACATGAAAGTTTAAATCAATTCTGGCTACATCAGTGGAAGAGATATCACAATGATGAGCACAGTATAAATGTCTATATACAGAGTTTTTAACTTCATTCTTTGCAACATTTGATAGCACTATAGTAGACATCTTTTTCAAATGTTATTTGCATAGGGTCAAATTCTGCCCTCAGTTACATCCGTGTAACCTCTATTGAATGAAATAGGCGATTCTCAGGTGTAACAGTGGGTAGCACTGTAGCAAGATATAGATTAGTTTTATTCTATACCTGCCTGCCATGTAGTACATTTTATAGTTAATTTGATCTAGAGGGGGGTGCCAAGTGTCTCCCTATTGCCCACCCATCTGGCCCTTTTAGACATAGCTGGGATAGAGGAGAGACAAGCACTAATCTCACAGAGGAATCTAGGAGTGTCCGAGAATTTTGGGGAATCGTCGAATCCTGCTCAGAGAATCATGGTTAGCCCCTTACTGGAAATGAGCTCTGAGAATTGATTTGTGACTAAGGTCAAGGGTGAGCAGAGGCCTTATGCCCTAAATAGGAGTTGGATCCTCAGGAGCTTATTGTAATTTACAAGAAATACCTCAGGTGAGTAAAAACACTTCCAGTTTACCTGCAGACCTTGTAAATGCTCAGTCCTAAAATTAACTGTTTTCTGAGATTATGAGGTTTGTGAACACTAAAAGGAATAGGTCATGAGGATTGCTATCTACATCAGCTTCTTTTCTAAGTTTCTAAACACTGAGCCTTTAAATGTATGAAGTCTATCAGTTTACTGGAGTAGCAAGTAAACGTTACAAATCCTGGAATAAGGAACTCCGAGAATGTACTTAACATTAAAAGAGATATCTAATGGATTTACAAAATCCATGGACATAGACTGGCCATTAGAGGTGCTAAGTCCCACTGTAGTAAGTGGTTTGTAATTATCAGAATGGAGCCTACAGCCTGAAGATCTTGAAAAAACACTGTAGGCAAGACCTGTGTGCATTGAAGCAAAGTAATTAGCATAGAGTTCATAAATTCCACAGGATGGGGTTGCAGATCTGTAAAGAATGGGCTGCACTTATGGACCTTGTAAACATAGAAGGCAACTCTTGCAAATCTTGAATGCTTCAAAGCAGTAAATTACTACAGTGTTTTCTGAAGAGACTGCTTTGCTTCCTAGAATTTAAAGTTCTACCTGATGGGCCTGCAAAACTTTTTAAGCTCCTTGAACAAGACTATTTGGGGTTCCCTAAATTTATAAGCACTGCAAGAATAGTGCAGTGTTTGCCATTTCCCTGACCATCAGATTGCAATCTATGCATATTGTGCCCACAAAGATTCTGTCCTCCTTCAACCAAAGCTATTTATTTTAAGGAACTTATAAAACTATGCTGGGTGCATCCATGAAGCTTTTCTGTTCCTTGAATCAACCTATTTAAAATACGTTGGTAACCTATTCATGCTATGCCTGCAGATTTTGTAATCTACCTGGGCAACAGTCTAAGCAGTTTGTGGATTTTATGAACTTATTTCACATACACTCAGATACATCATTGAGCTCTCAGAAAGTGAAATACTGAGAGTAAATAATTCCAAAATCAACCAGTCTTAAGGGGGAGGGGGGGAAATAGTTCTAGATTTGTTAGTTGTACCACAAATCTTGCAAATAACTGAAAAAAGACATGTGATTCTTATTTAATTAATTATACTTCAGATTGATGGTTTAGAACCAAATGTGTATTGTTTCCATGTGAACAAGTATAAATTATGCTAGATAGAAAGAAGTCTTTTTTTGACGCCTAATACTTAAAAAAACAAACCAAACAAACAAACAAAAAAAACCCCCACCTAGGTGTCTTAAGCCTATTATCTTTTGAGGACCCCAAATAATTATCATTATTATTATTTTGCACAAGTCATTGTGTATCAGATTCTGACATCCTTACCCCCACTAACTAGCAGCTAACTCCATGAGTATTTTGATTGGAAGGTAAGATACTACTCAATGGGAGTAAAGGTGTCTGAATCTACACATGTATGTGTATTTTTGAACTTATTATACAAGAACTTATAAAGAACAATCTTCACTGAATGGGTAATGTTAAAGTGTTTATTTAAAAAAAAAACAACATCTTTTAAAACTGAATGTCCAGTTGATCTGTTTAAAAAAAATAATTCTCTGCAGATCTAACAGTAAAGCCTGCAAAATATCAAGTCAAAAGGATGAGAGTCAAAATTGTAATGTTAAGTATCTCACAAACTTATTGTAAGAAGCCAGTATTGTGGCTCCACAATATATTTATGTGGTCAAAGCAAGCATTGTTTAAACTTCCATATAAATACTAAAAACGTTGTACTTCGATTTTAGTTTTACGAAAAGCACTGAGTACTTCTGTAATGACTTATCTCATGCCACATGCAGTTTATGCATAATATAGGTTTTACTTACCACTTGAGTTATCACCAATGCTATTGGTTTTGCCATTCCAGTACCAGAGCAACAGTGTTGCATCACGTGATCCTGAGAGAATGTAACAATTTCCTCCAATATAGGATTCAGAGCGGGCAAGACAGGTGACAACATCCCAGTGCCCAAACACTACTTGTATTAGTTTACCTGAAACATATAAAATCTAAGTTTAAAACATCCTGTTAATGATTTTTTGTGGGACTTTACTAAACATATTACAATATGTGTTAGTGGTACTTTCATGAGCAATGTTTATAAAAGAAAGTCTAGATACAAAACTTCAATTGCTATTGGTTGTGAAAGACAAATTCATGTGTTAATTTTTTACATCCTGATGGGATGGAAACTATTTAAGAATGTAGCAGTCTGTATAGGGCATAGAGTGAATAAGAATCGATTACATATTTGTATCTTACTCTAAATCCTGCCAAGCCAGTATGTTTCATTATTCTATATATTTAAACTCATGTTGCAGTCATGAGTTTAAATATATAGAATAAAGAAACACAATAACATAAATATGCAATGATGAAATTTATTTTAATGCAGTTTATTGGTGAAAGTAGCAGTTAAAAATGTATATCTGATGACAGTGCATAGAGGCTCCAGAACAGTTAGGACATAGGGAATTGAGAATGTGACATGGAAAATAAAACATAATCAGCTCTTTGAGCATTTATTTAATTACAAAAAATGCATACAATTCAGAAAATCTGTATAAAATTGAACTTCTGCTTTAGTTCCTCCATCACATTTAATATACTAGCCAACCATTTCTACCAGCTTTCTTACCTTTGAGAAGACTTGCAATGCCCGTAAAAGCTCAAAAGACATACCTGACAAGCAAAGTTTCTGTCTGTTGTGTAGGCATTCAAGCCATCAATAGAAACGTAAAAATGAACATGAAAGAAAAACCTAGATAAACTCAACTTTACTTAGACAGTGAAAAAAGTGCAATTCATGGATCTTTAAAAATATGAATATGCTTATTACTTTTTAACCTTAACTTAACGGCCACATTTTCATAAGTGTGCGTATGTGTATGTTCATGTGGGTTGGGTTTGTATGTGTGAGCGAACACTTATAAGGCCAACTAAAACGGCCCTCTGAAGACCTCCACATAGAGGGAGGGAGATTGGGTAAGAGAAAAAGCTCCTTAAAGTGAGGGTGTAGGCACCAGCATCCATCTTGCTGGGGCTACTGGAACCTGTTAATAGCAGACCATATAGAGATGGGATATATTTAATACCCTCATCAGTGATAACGTAGAAAAACTAATGATCACGCAGAAACTGGATATTAATTAAACTTACAAATGATGATAAATTAGGAGTTAAAAAAACAAAACTATCCTGAAACATATTATATCAATACAAGGAGAAATGTGGGAAGCTGCAATACTGAATTGACCTAGGGATGATAGTAGGGGGAGACATGACTTTGTACCATAATAAAGTGTTGGGGAGGGGAGGAGTATAGTTCTTACCTATACTGTTTCTGCTGTGACTGAACCTGGACTATTGCATTCAGTTTTGCACAAAAAAATTTAAAAAAAAACAATGACACACTAGAGAAAGAGAGAGAGAGAGAGTTCAGAAAAAAGAGCTGGAAGGACAGATTTATAATAAAAAATTAAAGGTAGGAAGCAATAACTACAGTGGAGAAAACCTAACAAAAAAATCAGAAGGGTGCAAACACCTGTGAGGGAGGGATATATATATAAACACCTCGGGATATATCAGGGGTCGGCAACCTCTGGCACGTGGCTTGCCAGGGTAAGCACCCTGGCGGGTTGGGCCTGTTTGTTTACATGTCGCGTTGGCAGGTTCGGTGGACCGCGGCTCCCACTGGTCGCAGTTCGCCGTCCCAGGCCAATGGGGGTGCCGGGAAGTGGCGCGGGCGAGGGACGTGCTGGCCACAGCTTCCCACCACCCCACTGGCCTTGGACGGTGAACCACGGCCAGTGGGAGCTGCAGTCCGCCGAACCTGCCGACGCGGCAGGTAAACAAACTGGCTCGGCCCGCCAGGGTACTTACCCTGGTGAGCCACGTGCCAGAGGGTGCCGACCCCTGGAATATATATATAGTGTGGTATATAGGGGTGAGGTAATGGGATGAAATTAAGAAAAGGAAAATTTAAGCTATCAAAAAATTGCCAGCAAGATGCATTTGGCTCGAAAAATCTCCCATGGACTGTGGTGGGAGGAAACCCTGACAACTTGAGACTTTTCAAACTACTGTAGAATAGACAAAGCACTAGAAAGTTGACTTTCTATAGGAAACAATCTTGTTTTAAGAAGGAAGAACTCTGATCTAATACATCTTTATCTCTAACATGTATGATTCCATCAAGGAGGCAAAGTTATGCAACGGATATATGAATGGGGAATTGATGTTTATAATGAAAAATTATTTCTTCATGAGGTTGAAAAGTGACTGAATGTGATAGTGGGACATAATACTGTTGCAGGCTCACAGCAGGTTATACTTTTTATCCAAGCAGCAAAAATTTTCCTATAACTTGGTGACTCCAGTCCATATTATGTTTTATTATACCATTTAAAACTGTCTTTTGGCTCTAAATGTGCTGCGACATCAGAAGTTACCTGTGTGCTGAGGGTTCTTCACTAGGTTTGCAGGTCAGGTATTTGTCTCAGCCAAATTGCTGGATGGTCAATCATTTTAGTCAGCAAAAGCTATTGATCTGCAGAGCTTGGAAGGCAGCAGTGAAAAACTTTCAAGAGCATACAACTTTATCTCAGGCAATATATTTAATCTCATAGAATAGACAGCTTTTCCTGAACCTTCTATTTATTTATCAATTATTTGTTTTAAATTTTGTTGTGATTAAATTATACCATCTATTTTCCAGTTATATCCCCTCAGTAATTCAACTACTTGGGGTGATTTATATTTTTGAAACAGTAAGTTTATTCTTAAAGAGCTGTGAGTTTAATAGATTTCCCCCTCCCCTCCTATACTCTATGTTTTTAGTTTCTGTTATAGAAAACAAACATTCTTCAAGACTTATTTGTTTGACAGTTGCTCATATGTTTGCACTGCCCTACTAGTTTTACTACATTATTGTCATGGGGTTAAGCTTCACTCAATATAACCGAACCATCAAAACAGAAATTCACTGCTTCTTTTTATCTTTGTTAAATTACTTACTGAATCTCATAAGAGTTCAACTTTTTTTTTTTTATTTCCCTTAATACCAATCCTCCTCTCCACACAGCAATTTCAAATATTACCATATGCACTAGGATATCCTTTTTTTGACAGAACAAATTTTCTAGTTAATGTTTTATTTGACAGCTGTGCTACAAATAAAAAAATTCAGACTCAAGCCTCGGCACTACTGCATCTAAAAGACTGTCTGAAAATAATTCCCACCACTGGAGGAAAGTTTTATTGTGCCTCCGCTGTACTAGCTGTAACCAGAAAGCATGATTTACGTTAAAAGTATTTCCTGTTACAAAACCCCCTGAAATCTAATAAGAAAAAGGTTCTTTTTTTGTTTAAGTGCTAAAATATAATTGAATTCAACACTTGTGAAAGCTTGCCATTATACATTACTGATCACATCTTTTTCCCTTGCTGCTCTGCCAAGCTCAGAAAAGGTATTTGACTGCTATACTTTTGTTTTAATATTTAAAAAAACCCTGTAACTGAATTTATTTAAATTAAACTACAGCCAGATTTTGTTTGTGTGCTGGATATTAACACATTGAAGAAATATAGATAAAAAATTTCTGGTGTTTTACAACTTTCTTGGCAAGCATAAGTAATTTGCTTTTAATCATATCAGAATCAGTTATGTTAGAATTAAGTTAACTAGTAATCTCTGATTATGACTTAAATACAGTTGCAACGACTTAATTAACAAGCCATTTGGAGATAAGTTATCAAAATAATATTAGTTTCTCATCATGACACTGACGTCAGCTAGCCTTAAAAGTAAACACGCTCACTTTTCAACAACGAAAAAATTAAGAACACATTAGTCAATATATTTTGAATGTAAGACAAGAAATTGTGTGGAATATTTACCATACCTAGTTACTTTCTCTAAAGATCTCTTTAAAACCATGTTTCTGACTTTCATTAAACTTAGAGAACGTTTAAAAACGTAGGACTGAACTGTTAAACTGAAGGCTCTCTGTAAAGGATTGACGTCAACCAACATACAGTAAACTTCTCATTTACACTAGTAGTTGTATATTAAATTGCACAATGATGAAAGCTCCATCTCCAAAGTATGCTGGGGGTCCTGTCCAACTGTTCTGTTGTTTTATAAAATATTTTGGTTTGGTAAGTGTGAAACACATTATTAACAAATCTATTTAAGTAACGATGAAGAACATATAGGATAATAACCTGCTGGAAGGGTTGATGTCCCAGACATATTAACCTCAACTGGTCATTAATCCAAAGGAAGTACCCTTCAATGAGATTGCTATTCCTATTTTAAGGCAATGAAGAAAAACATACATGTTTTTTCTGTACCTCCATGATTCTTACCCTCCACGATTGTCTTCAACATAGCAAGACGTGGATGTAACTGTCAGTTTGCAGGGAACACACATTTCCACAGAACTGAGGTCCTGCATATTGGCCAATTTACATTGTGTGAGAGGATTTATTCTTCATTCTTTTTAATGGGTCCATTTCTATCCTTGTATTGCACCTTTTGACACCCTCAGAATTTTTCAAACAACTTCACTCTGTTACTGCACTTAAACACTTAGGTATTATTTCGAATGGACTCTGCTGTGTTTCTTAAAATATTTTTCTCAATTATATAAAAAGCAGAACAGAATTTCATTCAGATAAGCACTCAAGAAACAATTAATTCCCCTAGTATGCAAAGCTTTAAACAAACTCAGTAGATTGGTTTTCTTGTGAACCTGTAGAATTAAGCTCAGTGTGTCCCGTAGGTGTTGAGAAACAAATGAATATGCACAAAGTAATAGTCAGCTACCTCTGCTCCTGATAGCATTCTATGCAGAATGGAGTGGGAGGAATTTAATAATAATTCCTGCCATTCTTTGAAGAAGAAATATAATCTCATCCCCCTCAAATATGTTTCAGGATAATAGTGAATGGAAAACAGTACCATGTTTCCCACCTCAAACACATGCTTACTTTCTAGGTTTTTCCATTGGTTAAGATTCCACTAACCTGTATCAGTAGAATAGACTCGGAAACTCTTGTCCCAAAAGCCACAAACCAGGATATAACGATTGTCAGAGGTGATGACAAAACACTGGGAATGGACCTGAATGCTTTGGTCTAACAGGTCAGTGATTTGTCTCCTGTGCATACTTGTATTGCTGGCTAAAGAGAAGAATGTGCAAGAAGAGAGATGGAGCATCATTGTTAGCATCTATGTTTGTTGAATTCTATCACCTTTGCAAATTGATATCCATGTATCTAAACTAATTTTATTGCTGCCCCTCCCCGACCTCACTCCATCTCATTTTGTTATCCACACTCGTTGCATCTTGTTTGATATCTAATTGTACAAGGTCAGAAGGCAGCAAGGTAATCATCTAGTCCAACCTCCTGTACAACATTGGCCACAGAACTGCCCCCAAAATAATTCCTAGAGCACCTCTTTAGAAAAACCACCCAACCTTGATTTAAAAATTCCAGCTTCTCATCCTAACTGTCTCTCTTTCCCACCCTGACCTCCAACTGCTCTTTCCCTCATGTACGTTCCCATCCACACAGGAACCCAGTCCCAGTTTCTCTCCATGGGATCTTTGTCCAAAC
Source organism: Chelonoidis abingdonii (assembly GCF_003597395.2). Classification (NCBI taxonomy): domain Eukaryota; kingdom Metazoa; phylum Chordata; order Testudines; family Testudinidae; genus Chelonoidis; species Chelonoidis abingdonii. The sequence continues at coordinate 59,993,745 of NC_133773.1, forward strand.
TCAGTGCTCCCACCCCCTAACCCCCAATCCCACATTCCAATCTAACTCCATCTTCTGCATCCGCCTGCAAGTCTGGCTCTTGCTCCCTCTGGATTTCAATTGGCAGCTTCCTCCTTCATGTTGTGTGGACCCAGCAGAGGGACTACTGAAAGCACAGGAAAGACAGGCTCCCTGTTCTTAGTTCAGGTGCCTGAATCTAGCTTTGTCTTGGCCTGCAGCAGCCCAAAGCTGCGAATGCAGGGAAAATCCTGTGTACTACATCTAGTGCTAAAGTATGCTCACTACAGACAGATTTTGGGATGGGGGGATTTAGCTGCTAAAATCTAAGGCAGCTCTACTGAGCATGTACAATCTGTGATTTTTCAAAGGCTTATAACTTGGCCAAATTTGGGCAGATATTCATGTGGATAGCAAATGGCACATTGATTGCAAAAAGGCAACCCCCTTGCCAAATTTCAAGCTCCTGTTCCAAAGCCTTAGGGTAATAGAGCTTTTCAAAGAAAAGCTCATTAGAATTTTTTAACCTGGGCAAAATAATGTATTTTTCACTAGCCTCCTCATTGGAAACTGCTGACCTTTTTTGGCTGAAGTCATCTTAAAATAATTCAACTTTAGACAGGCACCTGGGACAGAAAGTTTCAGCCCAAGTGATTAAAATTGTAGTAGTGGCTTATAATTTACAAGTCCTGCCAAAAGTGAGGTATAAGTGATTATACATTGGAGTACAGGACACTGCAGGTATTACAAATTCACAAGTCTGAGGATTTGTAGAAGATCCATTTGAGAAGAGACAAAGCATGGTTTTGTAGTTTAGGCACTAAACAGATTCAGGAGATCTGGGTTCATTTCTGCCACAGACTACAGCAAGTCATTTAAAGGCTCCCATTGACTTCACAAGGCTTTGGATCAGGCTTTTAATCTCTTTGTGCCTTGGCTCCTTATCTGTAAAATGATGATAACACTGCCTAACCTTTGAGGTCCTGTATGCTCTTATTGCAGAGGTCAGCAACCTCTGGCACGTGGCTCGCCAGGATAAGCACCCTGGTGGGCCAGGCCAGTTTGTTTATCTGCTGCGTTGGTAGGTTCGGCCAATTGCAGCTCCCACTGCTGTTTGCCGTCCTAGGGCAATGGGGGAGGCTGAAAGCGGCGTGGGCAAGGGATGTGCTGGCCACAGCTTCCTGCCTCCCCTGTTGGCCTCGGACAGTGAACCGTGGCCAGTAGGAGCCTGCAAGGGTGCTTACCCTGACGAGACACGTGCCAGAGGTTGCCGACCCCTGCTCTTAATGTATGCAATTCAGAGCAGGGACTGTTGCTTAATGTTTGGACAGTACCTAACACAATGGGGACTTGATCTCAGCTGGGTCCACTAAGTAACAACAAACCAACCTCTAGAAATGCTCTATGAAGAGCACTATATTACTTTGAGAAACAATGGCATTTATAAATAAATAAATAAATAAAAATGTATAAATAAAAACTAGGTGATGGTCAACGTGTACTTCCTGTGAACCATTTACTGTGCATATTAATTTTTAAAAGTAGTTAACTATTTGATAGACAAATCATATCACTCTACCATGCACATGATAGTGGAGAGTCAGGGAAAAAAATAATCTAAAAATAAGCAAATAGTGTTAGTTTTTAAATGCGATTATAATCGGTCAGTTCATGTTTTCATTCAATAAACTATCAGCCTGAAATTGTCAGTTTAAAAAACAGAAAAATTATGAGGCTAAAAAATAATAATAAAAAAAAATTATTTATTTATTAGCCTCTCAAATTAAAAATGAGGGAATATTTCTTTTCAAATTTGTTTTGTTTTTAAAGTGCCTCCAAGGCAGAATCATCATGTGTCAAGTTACAAATCATGCTGAATTACAGCCAAATTTTAATTCTCCCACCCAAAAATAAGGGTTTATAGTATAAACAACTGAACCAACTATGCTAATATGAAAAGCACCACTATAATAAACCACTCATTTATTATAAAGATTCATTTAAATGAAAATGAGACTCTTTTCTCTCCCGTTAAAAACACGGACACACACACTTAACCACTGACGGTGATCCAAAAGACTGTAATGCCATAGAAAAATGAGCACTAATATCTTAACACTAAAACTGGCGAAGCAATAGATTTCAACTTTGGAATCGCTTGGCAATTACGCATTAATCCCCTCAGTATGAACAGCAGGTCTATGAAGAAAGGATTGATCTCCTTTAATGATGAAACCCTAGCACCACAGTTTTATTTTTCACAACACAGTGCTGTTAAGAACCCCACTGGTATTATGAAAATTTCCTCGGCAAAGGAGCTCCATCACATTACCAGTGCACCAATTCATCATAACGTGCCTCGCTCCTGCTCATCAACAAGTCTGAGTGATGAAAAGATCCAATATTATCCTGACAGTACTTCATGCACATTCTCAATCACACATTATTACAGCATCCATATTAATTTTCACTGACACACGTCCTAGGCCTGTTCAAATTAGGCAAACCAACGAGGGGGAGTTGATGAAATACCAGCATAGCCACAGCTCATTGCATTCCAATTTGCATGCAAATGGTTTATCAGGAAAATTCCATTCCCAGCAACCAGCAAGTGAAAAACCACCGTAATCTACACTTCAGGGCCACCATACAGAGCTTAATGAATCGCAAAGAGAGAAGAAAGTGACAGACCTATGAGAGGATCGATTTCCACTGGCAGCTGGTATGGCTGGTCCTGTACAGCACTTTGATGAGCTGAAATTCAGGAAAGAAGATTTTAAAAGTCAGCATTATTTTCATATGTTGAGCCACATAAAAATGATAAATCAAACCCTATATGCAACCGTTTAACCATTCAAGTTTCTTTCTTGATTGAATAAAAAAAAATTACAGGCGCTTTCATGGGCTGCTTATTAAACATTTATTTTAGATTAGTGCTATCCTGAATGTGTGCCTTCATCAACGGCTCAGATCCTGAGCCATAAGCAATAGCAGATGCTTTACTGGCAACCTCTCATGTCGCAACAAAACAAAATTAAGTGGGAAAGAGCACTGAAAACAAAATGTGACAACCATCTGCTGACTGTAGCAAATACTATTTCCCCCCCTTTTCAAAGGGCTGCTTTGAACAGCAAAGCATAATGGATCTTTCAGAAAATTTCAGTTTGTGATGGAGACAGAAATCTCCAAGTGACACAATATTTAATGTTTCAGCTATCATTGAAAAACACTTATTTGCAAGTTTTAATAAAACTAAATAAATAATTCTGCAGACCAACATTTTGTCTAAATGTACAAGCACCTGGTATGTCTCTGGAATATTTACCTACTGGATTTTACTTCAACATTAGTTTTCCACAGCTCAGTTAAAACCTCCCAAACCCTCTTGGAAGTGGAAGCTAATATAATAGATAAATCATAGGTGCAACATCTCTCATTTCTCCAATTACCTCACAAAGCATACTTTTATTATAAAACTTAATATCATCAGATTGATTTAATAGTTTAAATGCAACTCAACAGCAGTGCTGCAATGAAACATTAATATTTTATGAAACAGTGCCAGTTCCAGCCCTGTATAGACGTGCTTTGTTGGACACTGATGACATAAACTGGTTGATAAAGCCAACAGATTGGTTGAGTGAGGCAGGTGGGGGATTTTAAATAGTAGTCGGTGACAAGTGATTACTTGCCAACTAAACATGCTTTGTCATGATAACTCATAGTGCAAGTATTCCCTGTGGACAGTGCTATGATCACAGTGGGAGATATGGAATAGTTGTAGTACTGGCCTCCTACACCTATGCAAAATCCAATCTTACTACTGGATTTGAAGGTTACGACAGCCAAGGCTAACTTCAGCTCCTTCCCACTCCAGGAATACACATCCAGCTCCCTCAAATGTGGCATTCCACGATAGCCTGGCAGTAGTGGTCAGTATACTAGCTCTCAAAGGAGTTTTTGAAGTGTGGAGTTTTCTCTGGCTCTCTGCACAGAGAACACTTCTGAAGTGCCTGACGGTGTATACAATGACAGTGGCTCAGAAACCTGTCTTACTGTGCTGCTGTGCCATGTCTGGAGAACAGAATATGGAGGTAGCTATCTGCTGACATTTGTTGCTGGTAAATAGATCACCAACTAGCACGCATATGGAGAAGGCAAAGCAACTTCTATAATTTTAGAACATCCACCAGATATTTTTTCCTGAATATGACTGTTGAATTTATGCCTTCTTGTAGAGATTTTTAATCCATTGACTATTGAAAGTATGTTGAAGCTCATATAGGGAGGCTGTTGTCATATTCTTTCCATCCAAATTCTGAGAGTATTATCCACAGTTTTCAGTCATGTCTTTGTCAGCTATTTAGACAACATTTTTTTTTAGAGCTTCTTAGGTGGGTGAAATGGTGCTGGAATAAGGTCAAGAGTTTTCCATTTGGACATTGTTGGTCAGTGATTTACAACAGCTGGAAAAGAGCATTGGGGTCATCTGGCTTTTTTCAAAATGTAATCAAAGAGATGTGGGTCCAAATTTCCTTGCAGAAAATCAGTGATGTAGACATTAGCCTAGTCCAAACATTAAAAGATTATCCTTTATTTAAACTATTTGGGAAGAAACTATATTTTTCTTCATAGAAACCCTCTGACCAGCTAACAATTTACTGCAGTGCCATCAGAAATGAATTGCCTTTTGTGGCTGTGGCTTGAGGCTGCTGTAATTATGGACTGAGGATGGGTCCCCTCAGGGATTAGAAAACACACGAATTTGAAACAGAACTGGCTATATGTTAATGTCCAACAAACTACAAACAGGATTATTAAGATACGTGATTAGGTTTATGGATATGTTGTTCCTTTTTTTATTGACAAAGACTTTCAAGTGTCTAGTATTTTGAATTTTTTGGGTGTCCAAGTTGCAGGGGATGTGGGCATTCTAAATATTTTCAGTTTTGATTTCTGGTTGTGGTTTCCATAACCAACTCAGGAAAGTTGTGAATGCTTCTGTGGAAGCAATACCTCCCAGACATTAGAGAGGTTCCTACTTCCATAATCTGGGCACAGGGCTGAAAAGGAGGTCCAATGTGGACAAAAATCTCATCAGGAACAAATGAGGGCTGGCCCAAAGTCATGTTCCTTAGGTACTGACAGCACTACCTTGTGCTTTACAGGTCCTCTGTGCTGAGTAACTATTAGGAATATATTTAGCCTAGTGGATGCTTGCAAATGTTTATGATAATAATAAAGTGGTGACTTGTTGCTTATGTTTTCTTGGATATTGCCCAATGCCTTTGGTAAATAACTCTTTCTTCTGAATAACTTGTTGCTTAGCAAAACTTGAATTGTAGTGTTCAGTTGTACTTTAGAAAAGTCATCTTTGTCTAACTGCATGAGAACAGTGTACCAATGGACTGGATTAGCATTTGCAAACAGAAATTTAAAATATTTCTACTGCCCATTTTGAAACAAAGCCAACTCAAAAATACCACTTGGTGGTGGTGGAAGTTTCTAATGCTAAAATTTACTTACTTACCAGGAAGGTTATGCCACTTGTTCACAGCAAATAGCCTGTTAGCAGTGACTGTGATCACAGCAGGAGTTGCCAGACCAGACTGGGTGTTGGCTGCTACATGAGTGACAGGAGAGTTGGATGGGAACTTTAGGACCATGATAACATCCTGTTGAGCTTGGTCTGTGAACATCAATGGACTCTGCAGGAGGAGATACTGTTGAGTGGGCAAACAAGAACCCAAACACATGGAAAAAGAAAAGATAGGGAGAGGGAAAGAAAGACAGGACAGAACAACAGAAGTAAGACTGAATTAAAATAAGTAAGAACCAATAGCAGTTGCAAGTAAAAGTAAATGGAGTAGCAGTAAACAGGCTAGTGGAAACAACTATTTTGAGAGGACGTCCTTCATGTATGCTATTAAGGTAGCAGCACTGCAGAAAAGGGAAAGATCTAAAGTCAATGTCTGCTGCAGGTTCCATTAAAAAGTTTCCAATTGCCTGTCTCTGGCAAATGCATTATCTTTCATATCTACAGAGGTAGCACATCAAGGAAAGCAATTTCAGAAAAGGCCATAACCAAGAAAGTGAGAATTCCTGCTTCCAGAGACCATCAGAGGCTCCATTTAGTTGGCAGACTAAGATTTTGACAAGCCAAATGGAAAAAAAAAAGCAAACAAATAAAATATATGTGCATACAGTAAATGCATGCACTGTGTGTATTTATGTTGTACAGAAATAAAACTTAAGCAATACACAGACAATTATAACTGTGTTTTTAAGCAAAACATAATTAAACGCAATAATAAAGGAAACATTTATAAAGTGGACAGAATCACACAGACATCACCCTATTATGTTGCAAATACCTTTGCTTCCTACAAAAGCCAAAGAGAGGAAATAAATCTAGATTCTCCCTAGCCCAATCAATATCATAGTTTTGTTTCCAATGTAATTAATTAGAAAGTTTATAACTAAGACCTCCAAGATCACGGAAAATGTTAAAATCAAATATTGATTTTCATAGATTTGGTAAATCCACGTGATTTGTATGTTAAACAGTTACGGAACTGAGAAAGTAACAGAAGAGGGCCTCATCCTCCCTGATTGAACTAACCTCATTATCTCTAGACTGATTCTTGCCTGCATATTTATACCTACCTCTGGAAATTTCCACTACATACATCTGACGAAGTGGGTATTCACCCACGAAAGCGTATGCTTCAATACGTCTGTTAGTCTATAGGTGCCACAGGACGCTGTCGCTTTTTACAGAACTTAACAAGTTTGTTTTCACTAATATATGGTGCATCAAAATAAGCAAAAGCTATGATGACAGAGTTATTACTGTACTGTCCACTCTCATCCATATTCCTTTAGTATTTCTTCTTCCCAATAACTAAATTAATATCTTTATAAAAATATACTGATCAGTACACTTGGCTGTTTTCTACCTGCAATGTTCCAGTATATATATGCATATATAAATGTGTATGTAAGTGCATATATTTAATATATATTTATACAGAATAAAAGAAATTAAATACATTTGCATTTTTATTATCATGCCTTTTAAAAAAGTTATTAAGAGTACTTAGAAAAACATATTGCACTCTGAATTCCTATTTAGTCTTTGCATAAAGGTGTAAATATAAGCAACTAATAAGCTACCCAGACACCCTTCTGAACAAGTGGCTAAAAGCCAATCAATATTATGAGTTAATCCTCCCTGGATGCTCATTCAATTAAAGGTGTCAGTAATGCCTCATCTGATGTGGCCTCAATTAAATCCAGCTATCTGATGGTGTGAAAACACAGGGGGATACAGCAACAGCAGCAAAACCAGACATATAGGCAGCCTTCGTGTGACTGCTAATTACTACACCTGGTGTATATTATGGCTTGTGCACTTAACAGCACATGGTCGCTTTAATTTCTGCTGTATTCACACAGACAGAAAAAAAAAAACCATTGAAACTTTAGTGAATAGTACAATGATTACAATGATAAAGCATTCTTATGTGTGATGGAAAAAAGCCCCTCTTCCCCATATAATACACTATAATCCCAATTTCCCCCCCCCCCATGGAAGACTTACACTGTTTTTTAAATTATTAGAATAACAGTTTGTAAAATTATGTTTTATAATAACCAAAGGAGATCGTAAAATAAGAATGTGAACCAAAACTTAGTTTCTGTATGTAAAGCTACAGAAGTTAGATATAATTAACTTCATGAAATGTGACTCCTTTCATTAGATGCCCAATATTTACTACGGACATCATCACATACTATACTCTGATGAAACTGTACAGTCCTTATTACACAAACTGCTTGGTACCACATCAAATTTATTCAGCTAAACCTGTGAGTCAGTGAGAAGGAAGTCAATAGACACAGGCTGGTAGTTCATGGATAAAAAGTTTTAGGTCTGTTAGGCTCCTATTGTACATGGTGTGTAAGTAATGATATAAAATTTTAGGGGGGGGGTTGTGTATTTCATCTAAAAACTCTTTCCACTCAGGGACATTTTTAACTCTAACAACATAAGTTTCAAAGACCCTAAAAGATAGAATTCCCTTGTTTACACTTGTTTTTAAAAACCATTGACCATCTTTGACCATTAAGGGAATGTAACATATTGCGACTCATGAATTAGTAGAATGTTTGGTTCATTCTGTCACAATATAATTTAACACACTTAGTTCTGAATTCTGTGATGATACAGATGAAGTTATTTTAGACCCTGGGGCTCCATATGGCATAAAATGGAAAATAATCAGTCATAAAAAATAATTGTGTTAATAAAATTATATTTACAAATAAGTAGAGGTAAAATAGAAAGCATGTTAATACTCAGTGCCTGGATGTTATCATCCTAGTGTTACTGCAAAACACATTAAAACAAATTCTTCACTATGCAAGTTTCATCTCAAGAATTTCTACTTTTTAGGGGAAAGGTTATGCCTGGGGGAAAGATTAGGGATTCCACCTCCTAAATCCAGAGCTCTTAGGGGATCTTCCTAAGGCTGGGTATAGTCCCTTGTTTCCAGCTTAACTAGCTCCCACCAGCACAAATACCCACGGAGATATATATTTCCAGGTACCTCCTTCCCCAAGTACCAGCACCTGGCATTCACCTCAGGAGTTGGTCTACATGATAGAGCATAATGGCTCCTAGTCCTTCCCACCCCCCACCCATAAATTTTCTACACAGGGTTCAACTTCTGGCGGCTCTTGTCTTCCCCATAACATTTAGCCTGACTCCACTGGTACAAGCTCCCTTCCGTTCAGAGAAAAGAAAAGCAGCATAGGTGCCATAGATACTAAGAGCCAGATCCTATAAGGTGCTGAATACAATCTGAGAAGTACTGAGACCCCTCATCTCCACTGATATTCAAAGGGAGCTGTGGATGCTTGGCACCTCAGTATAATCTCAGAGGATTGGGCCTGAAATACTGAAATGTTTGGATCTACGCGTTCGAAGACATTAGCAAATTACACTGACAAAGTGTTTTTAGGTAACACTGATAAGTGTCTGTACTGTGAATTGGCATAACCTTTTTAGCAATCAATGAATTAACAATAGTCAAGTATTGAGTACAATAGCAGTGACTAACAGTTGTGCTTATAATTAATTCCTACACACACACACACACACCCCAAAAAGGAAAAAAAATCTGAACATTTAAAGCAACAGTGCAGAAATAAACAAAAGTGAATGGGTCACAAAGAGTTAACATGATACATACCACCTGCATGGCAGAACTTCTTGGAGGATGTGGCTCTATGAGTAGTTGGGAAGGGGTCTGTCCAAAACTTCGTATTTGAGCTTCAACAGCCTGGAAAAGGCACAGGCAGGTTTGCATGTTAAGAGGTGCTAATTACAGGCAATAGAACCATAACTGTCACCTGAAAATGTCATTCCACACTTCTGGCTTGTTTCATGTTGAAAATCAACCCCGTGTGTTCACTATGGGGCTAAGTGCTTGGCACTGGTACTGAGAATGAGGTAATCATTTTAGGACTGTGGATGCTATTTCCATGAGAAACTGCAAAACCTCATCCTGCTCAGTGATATTAAACAGAAACTGGCTATTATAATCAGTAACCCTCCTTATTGGCTCCATTTCTCCTTTCTAACACTGGCTTATCCTTCTTACGTCATACTTCAGGAACAAAAGCTAATCTTTTACAGGTACTAAGAAAGCCTCCAACTTTTTGTTTAACTTCAAGCATCCAGTTTCATGTCAATAATTAAGACAACAAAAAGGGTAACATAGCATGTATTTTTTCAATACATTTTTATAAAAAAGGAAGAAATTAATTGTAGGGTGCATTATACTACTAACAACCAATAAGAATGTAGAGGAGATAGAACTGGAATACAAAAAAACAGCACAAACTTTAAATAAATTCTACCATATACATTCATCACAAATATTTTATTTAAATTGCCAGAATCTCTCTCTAGACACCTAATCACTTAAACAGTCAAAGGAAATGCAACCTCATACTCTGCTATTCTTGTAAGTTAACATTTTGAGATGTAAGAATCCTCTACCACCTGCCTACATCTGTCCATCTAGATTTTCTGTGTTTGTACTATAGGTCTAAAAGAGATTAAGAGATTATGAAAAACCTTAAAGCCTGATTTTCAGAAGCATCCATCCTCTGAAACATCAGACCCCTTAAAGTGATCCAACAGAGTGCCCAAAAATCGAAGCACCCATAACAATAGTCACCTTTGAATGTTTAGACCATTATGTTTATCCACTTCAAGGCCTCTATTTTCTAGTTGCTTCACACAAAGAACCCTGACTGACTTTCACATAAAAGACTCTTCATGCTTCTACAGCTTACCTGGCACTTTGTATTTTTAACCACTGGTTAATATTTCTGTGGTGTGATAACACCTCCAATGAATTTTCACTAGCTTATTCATTTCAGATGAGAATAAATTACTACTCAGAGATGAAACTGCTCAATGCAGAAACGACAAAAGCAAAAAACAAATGCTGTCTGAAGTTCTTGCTGAAGATTTGAGGTTTAATTAGAAAGCCATCCTTATAGATAAGAAATGTGCCATTCCAAAAGCATTTGACTTTTCTGATAAGGTAAATTTTTTTTTGATATATTTGAATAAGCTAAAACAAATGTTGCAAATATGATGGGGACAGATTCTGATACCCTCTCTCATTGAGCACTCCCACTGAAATGTTTTCATCGGGACTGCCCAAAGAGTGTCTCAGAATTTGAACCTAAGCCTAAAAACCTGACTTTTTAAAATACACACACACACACACTCTTATGCCAAGAGCCAGTGGGCACTATCAAGCCACAACAGAATCACAGTCCAAAACCAAACTGACCTATCTGCCAACTGGTGATCAAACACTGCAACATACTAAGCCAGTTAGAGTCTCTACTCTCTAGTGGTTGGACGTGCTACGTTTGAATGTACTCACAAATGCAATGAAAAGTTGGCCCTTTATGGATAGCAGCTCTCTTAGGTGAACCAGAAAGGAAGTGGCAGGAGCAGTGCTACGTAATTCTTGGCTGCAGTTTATTATTTGCATATGAAACTATGTAGGACAAAGCTGTAGAACCTATACAAATAATGAACTCCTTGTAAAAAATAAGGGTCTCAGATATAACGCAAAACAAGTAATTTGTTCTTGAGCCAAAACTTTGTGCTCTGACTCTTAGCCAGAAGTGAGCACTAGTTACAGTACAGGCTTCCTAACGGATAAGATGCTTCTGGCCTGTCACTTTCCTGTTACATTGTTCCACAACAGACCAAACAAGTTCCGCCCTTTCCCACATCACAATCCACATGCAAAGAGTGTTGTCATGCCCAACGTTCTTGGTGCATCCTTTAACAACTATCCTCATTATAGGATGGCACCACTACATACCACTGTCCCTGCACAGCATCAAGACTCACAAAACCCCCCTACACAGTACTGCAAACAGAAACTAACAAGAAAGAAAAGAAAATATCTACTACTAATGCAGCACACTCCACCTACAGCCACCACACACAAGAACACACTGAACAAAACTGCACTAATTCACACCTTTAAAATGTGCTGATTAATGAAAGATCAGTGGTCAAGCACATATTCTCCAGTCAAGACCACAAAGCAGTTAAGACTCCCACCTTCACTGAGCAACACGGAAACTCTGTTAGACAACACTGTATATCAACTGTTGACCCACACAATCCTCTCAGGATACTTAAGATATCACACTCCCATAATACAAAAGAGCACTGGCAGGGCAGCCATCCTCTTCCCATCCAACCTTAAAATACAGAAGAAGATCTCCAGGAGCTGAAAAAATTATTTGAATATATCCACTCAACCTGCATGTCAACAAACAAAAGTTAGACTTACATCCTTCTAATCTACAAACCTCCAAACAAAAGGTTTCCTCTTGGAATGGACAGAGATGCTAATATTATGATAGTGACCTTGCCAAGGATCATTGCCTAGAAGACCTCAAACTACATGCAGCCACACACACACACACTTCCCTGAGGCTATGACCCAAAATCTATCAAACTCCAGGCAATGTCTGGACCATGCATACAACCTGGCACACACACAGACCTGATCTATGGATTAGCAGTTCACAAAGAGATAGCTTTCTTATCCTGAGATAGGCACATTCCCTTCTCCAACCAAAGACAAAATTCCAAATACCCAGAAAGTGCAACAGCCCTGTTAGTTAGTTTATGGAGCCACTTAAATCAGGGGTTCTCAGACTGAGGGTTGGGACCCCTAAGGGGGTTGTGAGGCTACTACATGGTGGGTCATGAGCTGTCAGCCTCCACCCCAAACCCCGCTTTGCCTCCAGCATTTAGAATGGTGTTAAATACATTAAAAAGTGTTTTTAATTGATGGGGGGGGTCGCATTCAGAGGCTTGCTATGTGAAAGAGGTCACCAGTATGAAAGTTTGAGAAATCCTGACCTAAATTAATATTAAAAAGTCATTCCCTACCAAATAGCCAAGGAGAAAAAGATCTGTTGAAATACTATAACTATACACACAGTACAACAGCCATAGACACACTGACAGCACAAATGACCTCTTTTCTCCTACTTCTATGTTCTCTGAAGATCTGTGACAAATAAAAAAGGAGGAAAGAAAATTTGGGCACTGATGTGTAAATCGAAGGCAGTAGCAGACAGACTTCAGCACAAGAAATGTTTGCACTCCTTTTCCACGACTGAGAGGGAAGGCAAAGAAATGTTTTCTTTTCAAACACCTGCAGCCTTTTAATGACAACTAGGAGAGCTCTTCAGCACAGTGATTCACTTCATAATCCCTGGTTGCCTCCAAAAATCACTCCAGAAGCCAGCATCACATGGTCTGAAGAACTGTAAGCTATTGCATAGCATAGATCAACCGAATCCAGGATGACCTCCCCAAACAACAGGAAATGTATGATGTCAGGACTGGAATCAGTCTTTACTTTTCCTATTCACATAGCAAAAGAGACACTTGAAGTAGTAAAATGCATTTTAGCCATGAGTTGCAACTCAGACTTCTGCTCCTCGTGGTAAGAGAGGATCATCCAGGATCACATGTAGCCTCTACTGACAGATAATTAATGTCTCTTTTGAAGCGGAAAACTTCCTACTCATCTTAAGAGCATGCAACTGTTTGGCCAGTAGTGAAGAAGTCATCACCTGATCTTCTGGATCTAGCAAATTACAGCTCAGCATATAACCTCACTTTCCTGGGCAATTTTGATAATGGCTTTAGTAATGCTGATGGATGACTTCCTCTTCTCCATTGACAGTGGGAGGATATGTGTTCCTGCTAAATCTCTCCATGGCATACAGTAATGTGGACAATTAACTACTGTAAATAGAATTTAAGGAAATGATGATAGATAACTTAAAATATTTTTACAGTTATCATTTTAGAATGCTTTAGGACAAAGCTTTCGTTGTGAGATATTAGTTATCAAGCTCCCATAATTTATTCATTAAGTAAGATGGAATTTGTGTAGCTAACATGGTGAAACTTTCTCCAAGGCGTCATGTAACTGGAAAGGAACAAACTCTGTTTGAATAATATCTGTTAGTACCACACATTTTTATCTCTGAAGACATGTTGCGTACAACAAAGTAAAAGATAGCATTGTCCAACATTCTGTTTCACTGCTTCTCAAATATCTTAGTAAAATAGCCTTCTTCCCGTTAATCTTTTATAACAAATAACTTAGGTATGGTCATAATTGTTCCAGATGCTGGAAATAGTAATAAAGTGAAACAAGTGATACAAATCCTTTACAACAATCCACATGATATGCCTCTCAAACCACTTATTTATATCACAAAGGATTTTTCACATTAATTAGAAAACTATCAATTAATTTATAAACACAACTATTATGAGCAAAATTTCACCAGTCAGCGGATTCCATTTGTTTATAATGGTAACCATTTGCTATATATGCCCAATCTTTTCTTTTCTCCCCCACCTCTTTCTTTGGCAAAACTGAGACGAAGAGAGCAGACAAAAACAAATGATGATTTAGCTTGGTTAAAATGTAGTTTTTGGCTACTGTTTAACACCAATATTTCCAGTCTCTGGACACATTCTCTAATCTATGAGAAAAGTTAATTTAATAGTATGCAGTACCCACCAAGTATGGCTGTAAATTATTTTGGGAAGCGGGTGGGGGTTGAACACATGGATATAGTTAAGGTAAAAACAGATGTTTGTTACTTTTCTTTGCAGAAACACTCAGAATCTAAGTCAAAATTGCTTTTTTCATGTTTATGTCTGAAAACTATAAAACTGAATATGAGAGAAGGAGGGTGGAGGGGGAAATGGAGGGATATAGAGAAAAAGAGGAAGAATGCAAGAAGCTCTAAAGTTTTAAACTCAAATCATGAAAATGATGAAGGCCCTTCAAATGAAAAGGCAAGTTATAACATTAGATGATCTTCAGATTTAAAGTCCCTAATGGAAACAAGTTAAGAGTTGGGTTTTATTAGTTATAGACTGCACACCAAGTCACATAGCAACAAATTGTCTATGAGTCCGACAGCAGAGCATGTCCATGTGAAAATGTGCACCCCATTTTGCATGCACAATTACAATAGTTACACTCCTATTAGTCTTATTATACAATAATGCACTGACAGGCAGAATTGGAGCCCACTTTCTGAAAGTGTGCTTTTATATAGCTAACTGCAAGCATTTCCAGTTACTACTATGCCAGTAGGATTTAAACGTTGAACGTTTCAAAGAGTAGGTGAAATAACATCAAGCATGTGTTAAGTCCAGGAAAGGTTTTGGGTTCATCCTTCCTCTTTCCACCCAGCATTTATGCCCAGGATACAACAGTGCTTGCAAAAGTAATTACTTTGGCTTTTTGCCTCCTTTACCTCATCATTGGATATTCAAAAAGATTTACGCACATGTTCCTCAGTGATTTCTACTGGCTTGAGCAATATGCAACTATGATTGCTTGCTTTTCCTTTTTTTCCACCCAAATGTTGCTTAACAACACTAGAGAACACTGAATATTGGAAAGGTTTCCAATCAGACAGTGAAACTGAGTGCCTAATGCCTGACTGACTAGCTTTGCTCCCCTCTGGGATCATGATTAAAATCAAGCTTTGATAACAGTGATTGAAAAACTATTCTGATCAGATAGTTATTTAAAGGTTCTAAGTTAAAGGTCTCAGTTAAATTCCTCATGTATTACAATCTAGATAACATTAACCATGGCGAACAAGCATGGTTCACAACAATTTGATAAACGTGCTGGAAACAGGCTGAAGATTAAAGAGGAGAATGGCCTTTCCCTTATTAGATCTTAAATCTACCAGATAGCAACTGTCAATAACTGGCAGAAATAAGCAATATATTTGCTGTGTACTGGCCCTGGTGATACACTACGCTTGGTCTTAAGTAAAAAACGGTTACCTACCTTTTTGTAACTGTTGTTCTTCGAGATGTGTTGTTCACGTCCATTACGCATTATGTGTGCATGCGCCACATGCACAGATGTTGGAAACTTTTTCCCTTAGCGACTCCCGTAGGGCAGGCAGGAGGGTCCCGCCAGTCTGGCGCCCCGCTTTGGTGCACATATATCCCTGCTGGCCTGACCTTCCCTCAGTTCCTTCTTGCCGGAGACTCCGACAGAGGAGGAGGAGGTTGGAAAGTGCAATGGACGAGAAGAACAGTTACGAAAAGGTAGGTAACTGGTTTTTCTTCGAGTGATTGTTCACATCCATTACACGTTAGGTGACTCACAAGCCTACCATACAAGGAGGGTAGGCGTCAAGGAACAATTGATTGAAGCACAGCCCTGCCAACTGCCACATTCTCTCTTGCCTGATGATGGACTGTGTAGTGGGCTGTGAAAGTGTGTGTACCAGCAACCAGGTGGCTGCTTTACAGATCTCCTGGAGCGGAACCTGTGCCAGGAAGGCTGTCGAGGATGCCTAAGCCCTAGTCAAGTGAGCCGTGATCACCGGGGCCGGCACTTTGACGAGCTCATAGCATGCACGGATGCAGTGCATGATCCACAATGATATTCGCTGCGCCGAGATAGGGAGGCCCTTCATTCTCTCCACAATGGCAATGAACAACTGTGCTGACTTGTGGAAAGGCCTGGTTCATTCCAGGTAGAACACCAGGGCCCTATGGACACCAAGGGTATGCAGGCTGCGGTGACTCGGGTCCGTGTGTGGTTTGGGAAAGAATATTGGTAAACAAATGACCTGACCATGTGGAACTGTGAGACCACTTTAAGGAGGAACTTAGGGTGTGGCCTCAGCTGCACCTTGTCCTTATAAAAACTGTATATGGGGGTTCCTAAGTGAGGGCCCTCAGCTCTGACACTCTCCTAGCTGACATAATGGACACCAAAAACACCACCTTCCATGAGAGATGCATGAGAGAGCAAGAGACTAGGGGTTCAAAAGATGGTCCCATGAGTTTAGTTAAGACTAGGTTAAGGTTTCATGGGCGAACCGGTGGGCACGGAGTAGGGAAACACCCTCTCAGCCCCTTGAGAAATCGGACTACTGTGGGGTTGGAAAACACGGAATGCCCAGACTCCCCCAGGAGGAATGCCGATATGGCGGCCAGATGTACTCTGACTGAAGAGGAGGGGAGACCCTGATGTTTGAGGTGCAGAAGGTATTCTAGTATAGATGGGACGGAGGCCTGAAGAGGCTGTATGAGCTTAGGTTCGCACCAGTAAGAGAATCTCTTCCACTTGGTGAGGTATGCCGCCCTTGTGGAAGGTTTTCTGCTACCGAGGAGAATTTGTTGGACCCCCCGGGAGCACCTATTCTCCTTATTGTTTAGCCACAGCGATTCCACACCATAAGATGTAGAGACTGCAGGTTCGGGTGGAGCAGGCGACCCCTGTCCTGTGTGATTAGATCTCAGTGCAGGGCAGGGCAATTGGGGCAGTCACTGACAACTCCAGCAAGGTGATAAACCAATGCTGGCATGGCCAGGCTGGTGCGATGAGAATCACCATCGCTTTGTCCCTGTGGACTTTGAGCAGGACTCTGTGGATGAGTGGGAGTGGCGGGAAGGTGTACTTCAGACTCCCGCCCCACGGAAAGGTGAAGGCATCTGCCACCGAGCCCGGGCTGAGGTTTTGGAAGGAACAAAACCGAGGGCATTGGCTGTTGTCCTTGGTGGCAAAGAGATCTATTTGGGGAAATCCCCACCTCCGGAAGATTGATCTCAGGACGTGCACTCTTAACATCCATTCCTGCACTTGGTACGATCTGGTGAGGCGGTCCGCCAGCTTGTTTTGCACCCTCAGAAGGTATGACACCACTAGTTGGACTGAGTGGGCTATACAAAAGTCCAACAGGAGAAGCGCCTCGTGGCAGAGGGGAGAGGAACAGACACCACCTTGCTTGTTTATGTAGAACATGGTGATAGCGTTGTCCGTCAGAACTGTCACACTGTGGCCTTCTATGGTACCGTGAAAGGTCTGGCAGGTGAGGCGAACTGCCCTTAGCTCCTTCGCATTGATGTGGAGTGACAATTCCTCCCGGGACCACAATCCCTACATTTGCATATCCCCCAAATGAGCTCCCCAGGCTAAGTCTGATGTGTCTGTTACCAGCGTCAAGGTGGGCTGGGTGTAGCGAAGGGGATCCCTTCACAAACTACCTGCTGATGGAGCCACCAGTGGAGTCCAAGACTCAAGCTGGGATTGTCACTACAAGGTCCAAGGGGTCTCTTCCGGGGCAGTATGTTTGGACTAGCCACAGTTGCATAGGTCTGAGTCTCAGCCAAACATATTTGACTACATGGGTGCACGCTGCCACGTGCCCCAAAAGCTGCATGCAGCATCTGACTGTAGTTGTGGGGAACCGTTGCACAGGGATTATGGTTAGCTGGATGGCTAGGAACCTGGAAACCGGTAGGCTTGCTCATGCCTGTACTGAGTCCAGGACTGCCCCTATGAAGTGTAGTCTTTGCGTAGGTATCAGTGAGGACTTGGGCACATTGACTAGGAGACCTAGCTTGTGGAACAAGTCTAGCACCAACATCATGTGGGAACGGACCGCGTCCTCGGACCAGCCCGCGAGAAGCTAATCGTCCAAGTACGGATATAGCTGCCTTCTTTTTCAAAGAAATGCTGCTACCACTGACATGCATTTCGTGAACACTCGTGGGGCTGTCACCAGGCCGATGGGTAGGACCATAAACTGGCAATAGTGCTAGCTTATGGTGAACCGCAGGAACTGCCAGAGAGCAGGGTGAATGGCAACGTGAAAGTACGCATCCTTCACATCGAGGGCAGCGTACCAATCCCCCAGATACAGGGAAGGGATAATAGAACCAAGGGAGATCATGCGAAAGCAGACCTTGACTAGGAATTTGTTGAGACTACGTAGGTCCAGAATGGGTGGAAGACCCCCCTTTGTCTTGGGGATAAGGAAGTACCTGGAATAGAACCCTTTCCCTCTTAGGTCTGGAGGGACCTTCTCCACCGCCCCTGCTCTGAGAAAGGCCTGAACCTCCTGCATCAGGAGTTGCTCCTGTGAAGGGTCCCTGAAGAGGGACGGGGATGGGGGGTGGGAAGGAGGGGATGAGGAGAACTGTAGAGTGTATCCCACCTTCACCGTGCGCAGGACCCAACGGTCCGATGTTATATGGGACCATGTACGGTAGAAATGGTACAAACGGTTCATGAAACAGAGGGGAGGACCCAGTGAGGGGCTTGGTGCGCTGTCCTTGAGCGCACCTTCAAAATCCCTGCTTGTTGCTGGGTTGTGGCTTGCCCTGGCCCTGGCCCTGGCTAGGCGTGTTGTTCCGCCTGTGCCTATTATCTCTGCCCCTTCTGCGGTAAAGTTCCTGCCTGGGGCGAGGATGGTACTGTCTTTGTGGTGGTGGTTGGGGTTTAAAAGGCTTCCTCTGTGTCGCCGGGGTGTGCATTCCCAACAACTTGAGGGTTGCCCGGGAGTCTTTAAGGCTATGCAGCTTTGTGTCCATTTGGTCTGAGAACAAGGCAGACCTTTCGAACGGGAGGTCTTGGAGGGTGTTTTGGACCTCTCCTGGAAGGCCTGAAGCCTGCAGCCACGCCGAGCATCTCATCACCACTCCCAACGCTATTGTCTAGCAGCTGCAGCCACCGAATCAAGCGAGGCCTGCAGGGAGGTTTTGGCTACCGCCTTCCCTGCATCCATGACGGTTGTGAACTTGGGCTGTGAGCCCTGGGGCAAAGAGTCCTTGAACTTGGAGACTGCTGCCCAAGAATTAAAATTGTGTCTGTTTAGGATCACTTGCTGATTTGCGATCCTCAATTGTAGGCCCCCCCGATGAATAGATCTTTCTGTCAAATACGTCCAACCGCTTCACCTCCTTGGCCTTAGGGGCTGGGGCTTGCTGTCCATGCCATTGCCGTTCGTTGACTGCAGACACAACCAGCAAACAGGATGGTGGGTGACAGAAGAGGAAGTCAAACCCTTTGGAAGACATATTGTCTTATAATTGGACTGTATTGTTTTTATGAGTGGGAGCGTGATTCTGGATGGGCCTTCAGGGCTTAGGATGTCCACCATGGGATCCTCCTGCTCTACCGTCTCCTCTGCCTGTAAATTCAAATTTGGGCCACCCTGCGGAACAGCTCTTGGTGTGCCCTGTGATCAATCGGGGGAGGCCCTGAAACCGTTGTACCTGCCATGGCCTCATCCAGGGAGGATAAAGAAGTTAAAGCCTTTTGTGCCTCATCCTCTAGCCCTTCCTGTGCCACTTCACAGGCTAAGGACTCCTCTGGGGTTTCCCCAGCCGAGCGTGTTTGAGACAGCACCGGGCCCGGTGCTGTCCCGGCCTGTGATGCATCCGGCGGTCTGGAAACCATGGCCTCCTTGTGAGAGAAGGGGTGCCCATGCAGGGAGCAGGAACAATGTCCTGAAAAGCTGGACCTCGATGTTCTGGAGGGGGACCCTTGCTGCTGGTGGTAGGCCCATGGAGTCCAGAAAGGCCACTGCCCTGGCGGGCCCCACTGTGGGTACCATGAGGCTTGGTGTTCTCTGCTGGCTGGTGCTCTGTGGGCACAGCCAGAGCGGCCCGATTCCACCCCAGAGTCCACGGACGGTGACCTCGAGGGCCACAGCAGTGCCAAGGAATGGTGCCAGTCAGGGACTGGGGAGTGATCTCGTATTGACCAGGAACAGGATCGGGAGTGGCGTCTTGCTGACTGGGACCCTGGATCGGTACCAGTACCCCAGAGACTGGGAATGATGGCCAGCGGTCGGGCCCGGCCTTGAAATGTCCTGGTGTTCACTTGGAGGAGGAGCCAGGGAACTCTGGAGTGGCGGGGCTGGTGCCAAGCATGGGCTGGGACCAGACGCCTTTGAGACCCGCTGAGTCAAGGGCAGCAGGGAGTCTACTGAGACGGAGCTCGTCCGGGACCAACGCCGGTAACAGTGCCAGGATGGTGACCTCGGTGGGTGCACCAGAGCCGGTTTGCCTCTGGACGGCAGTCTCGGTGCTGGAGACTTCTCCTTGGTCGGGAGGGGACTCGCTGTGGACAATTCAATGAGGTCCTTTGGCATGGAAGGCTGTTCTGGGAGCTCCTCCAGCCCTTCTTCTTCAAACGAGACGCTTACCCCAGGGCTCGACAGACCTTTCGGTGCCGGAGCCACTGGTACTGAGGTCTGTTCCGGGGCAGCACTGCCCTTTTGTGCACTCGAGTCCTTCATGGGCACTGCTTTCTTATGTGGAGAGAGCCCTCGGGCCTTGGGTAGGCCCTTCGACCGGGCCTGTGAAGTCGACCGGTGCCGGGGCCAGTCATGTTGTCTCGGTGCCGTAGTCTTGGGGTGCCCCACCAGTGCCAGGTCACACATCGATGCTGGAGCACTCCGCACCAAGGCCGCCAGAGCCGTGGGATGGTCCAAAGCTGAGGCCTGTAACACAGCCTTCGTGAATATCTGCTTCAATCGAAAGTTTCTTTCTTTTTTAGTTCTTGGCTTGAAGGCCTTACAGATTTTGCAGTGCTCTGTCTGATGCAATTCCCCAACGCAACAGAGACACGCTGCCCAGGGCCAGTGTCGGAATTTATCCATACCTCGAACAAAGGAAGCTTAACTATCTACTAAGAAACTGTTAACTATTGACAAACAACAATAACTGCTAACGATGCTAAGGGACACTCTCAATGGAGAGACAGGAGTCGTTCCAACGCTCCCACGGATGGTAAGAAGGAACTGAGGGAGGGTCGGGCCGGCAGAGATATATATGCACCAGAGCGGGGTGCCGGTCTAGCAGGCTGCTGGTCTAGCGCTTTGAAATTTCAAGTGTAGCCATACCCTCAGTCCTTTCATTTTAATAATCACAATTCCTTTACCTGGAACAGCTTAACTATTCAATTAATTTTGCTGTTTTAAAAATAATGCAGAATTTACATATTTTTGAGTAGAACTCTAACAAGCATAAAAAAGAAAGAGGTGGGGAAAGCAATGATGACAGATCAAGAGTTACACTGTATTCTCCATAGCTTTGTGACATTCTTATAAAGCATGTGTTATGTCCTCCCTCCAGTATCTAGTCAACATAGAGGATAACAGCCTGCTACTGATGCCAGGTAATTGAGTTACCATTTTAGTTCAAATAATAGAGGTCTGTGCTTGGATGTGGAAAGCATGTTCAAACCCTCCTGATAACCTCTAAGAGTTCATTAGTAATAACACTCATCAAACACCTATACATTTATTTAAAATATTACAAATGCTCAAAGTCTATGGCTGACATTCTGCATTGGGGATAAAATGCTTTAAAAAAAACAAAACTGTGCAAGTACATATGAAAGCACTATCAAAAGGCAGAAATGAGAACTAACTAATGTCAAATGGACCACAATGATTGTAGCATAAATTTCTTACATTCTAAAAACAAAAACTAAACTAAACTAAACTCCAACCAAATCACACCACATACTTGGTGTTGCCTTAGATAAAGATTTTATAGAAACGCCAATTATTTATCTTAGCTCAGAAATGTTTCTATACTTGCCTCTTGGGAAACTACTAACTTTACTAGTTGTGTATTATTTTTCAACCCTTAAATATTAAGACCTAAATATTTTTTTCAAAAAGATTTGCATTGTTGGGTGCTTTTGTTATACCTGGTATTGTTAGTATCAAAGAGCTGTACATAAGCACATATGTTGTAACTGAAGGGGAAAGAAAAGTATTATGATGTACTCAGCAGTTTGTAAAAAACACTCTAAGCATATTCTAAAATACATTAAAAAGTCTGCTGTGAAAAAGCAACCATATATGAAAAGGTTATGTATTTTTAGCTAGACAAATTATGAGTAGACTGTTGTATCTAATTACATGGCAGTCATTGAGGTAAAACAGGAAATAATCACAGTTTGTGAAAATATGAATAGATTTCCCCATCAGGGTCACATAAATTGCTCCAATCTGAGTTTATACATTCCAGGCATATTAAATTGAGGCCTAGCACAGCCTCACTGCAATCTCCAGTTCATGCAGCTGTCCATCTACTACAGTGTAATCCCAGCTGCCAATCTGAAAGAAACCAGTTAGTCAGAGCAGACACAACCAAGAGAAACAAATGTCACTCAATAATGTTCAGAGGCACTGGGTTCATGGATAATTTCAAACAGTATCTCTGTCTGGAACACTGATGTGCTCATTCAAAACACCTAAATCTCTGGCTACTGGAAATAAGCAGATAAAAAAGTAGAACTAGAAAAATGAGTCTGGTAGTACTTCAAAGAGACTGACAAAAAATGACACAAGAAACCAAAAGAAACTCAGTAAAAACCAATAGATGGGGCAAGAGTGACTAGATTTAGTGCACACAAAAATGTAAATATTTGTGGGAGTGGAGCAGACTGCATCAGGAGATTAGTGATCACCATATCTCTCTATATAAAACAGTCACACCTTTTGCTCTTAAAAAACGTATACCATCATCCATAACATAGTCGGTGCAGGTAAGAAACCCCAAGACCTTACTAATTTCTAGTATTAATCACTCAGTTTAATGAAAACCATTCTTTTACATGGTTCAAGAAAATTTAAAAAAAATGCTTCTTAAATACAATACATCTATGTGACCCTAAGAATCCCTCAAAGCCAACTGGCAATGGAGTCACAAGAATATCTTGATATGTAAATTCTGGTTCACCAAAGAATATTATGTGAGGTCTTAAATAAAAGCTAGGATCTCACTGGTTGTCGTGAAATATTGTCGTGAAATTGTTGTGAAATGCAAACACTGTACAAGGAGTTATGTATGTATACTACAAATATGTCCCTAAAGTCCATATCATTGCAGCGTTGACAAACAGGTTTCTGCCATACAAAACATGTTTATCATCTGTCTCCATCAGTCCACATATAAATCAAGCTTTGCAAGTTAACATAATAGGGAATCAATTACAAAATTACAAATACAAAATCGGGGGGGGGTTGTGAAGTCACTAGGAAGGCAGCACACCAGAGAATAATCTAGGGGGTTGGGAGAGTGCCATCCTGACTCTTAGGAACAATGAACTTTGGAGAACATAAGGTGAAGGCAAAGAAGACATCCTTTTATCCTGTACCTAAGTAGTAAATGAACAGCGTATTTACATTCATGAAAACAGAATCTCAACCAGGCTTGTTTGAAATGCCGCAAAGGATATTTGGGTTGTGATAAAGTTCTTCAGACATATTAGCCTCTTAGTTTAGTCTCTAGCTTTTGTATTATGATTTTGTTTTATAGGTAACCCTCTTGATTCTTTATCCTTTTTTACTATCTCTTGAATCTTGAACCTTTGATAATAAACGTCTTGTTGTTTTCACTGTAAATATATCTCAATGCTGTGGTACTGTACAAGGAGATGATCCTGAATTGAATTATTCAAACTCATGCATGCACTGTTCCCTTGGAGTCAGCAAACCTAGTATTACTGTGAGTGTTCAGTGGATAAAGGCCTGGATACTACAGCAGAATGTTTCAAAGGGGTTTAGGGACTCCAATACACCTACTGTTAACTTGCAAGAGCAATATAGGGGTTGGCATAGCCCAGAGGAGATTGTTTGGGTGGCTATCAGGCTGGTGGTATCAGGGAGCTGACACTCACTTAAGCACCAGCAAGTCTCCCTATGGCTGGGAGTGCAGGGGTGAGACCCAGTCCTGGGCATTCCAAGAACTGTCAGAGTCTAGTTACAACTAGAGTTGGTTGAAATTTTTCCGAAAGAAAATGTTTTCATCAGAAGATGATGATTTGTTAAAATTGAAACATTAGATTTTCTTTCGAAAAAACTGAAATGAAGGATTTCAATAAGGTCAAAACATTCTGTCGAAAACAGAAGGTCAAAAACATTTGACCTTATCAGAATGGAACATTTTGATTTTTTGTTTTGAAATGACTTTGCTCTGAAATTTTATTTTAGAAGGTATAAAATAAAAAGTCAAAATATGATCATTAATCTCACAATGTAGTTTGCAACATTCCCACAAATATTTACATTTTCTGTGCACTAAATCTCATCACCATTGCCCCATCTATGGATTATTTTAATTATTTGAGCTTCTTTTGGTTTCTGTTCCATTTTTAATTCTGATTTGGACAAAAACAAATGTTGAAATAGCAGAATTTTCTACAAACTGGAAATTCCTACACAACTGTAGGTACAAATACTAGCCATTAATGTGCAGCTTCAGACTTTTCAGAATCTGTGAAAGCTAAAGACGACAAACTAAGAAAAGTCAAATATTTTGGTAAATAGAGAAATACAGTTATTTAATTTCACATCTGCATTACTTGATAGTTTAACATCTTGACTGCAAACATTTGGATAGCTGTAATTTTTTTTTTTTAAATAATATTGGACAGTTTTCACCTGCCCTGAATTAACTGTTTTTATCCTCTGATAAAATACATCTAACTGTGATTCCATCCAGTATGATTTCCAGTATGGAAACTGCATGGGGATGAACATCTTCAGTATAAGTGACTTCCTCACGCAAGAAACAGGTTCTTCCCTGATGCACTAAAATATTATTGCTTTTGTAAATAAAATAATGAATACTGGGTATGCGCATACAACCAGAGTCTTCATCAGTCAGATTTTTTCATTCATAATGAACAATTTAAAAGGAAAATATACCAGACAAAGGTAATGTAATGTCACAATTATTTCTTAAAGCTTTTTTATTTATATTATTTTAATATCAATTTATTGTTTATATTATTATTTTTGAAATTTACACCAATTTTGATTAGGTCACATTTTAAAGTGAATGAAAATAACCCCATTATGCTGACATAACAAGAAGTCAGTCTAATGTTACAGAGAACTTTCCCGGAGTGTTTGATTTTAGGATCAACACTCCGGGAAAGTTCCCACACTGAGGATGGAGCGGAGATTAAGGATAACCTAGGCATGGCCCAATATCTAAATAAGTACTTTGCCTCGGTCTTTAATAAGACTAGTAAGGAGTTTAAGGACGATGGAGGGATGACAAACGGGAATGCGGATATGGAGGTGGATATTACCGCATCTGAGGTAGAGGCCAAACTTGAACAGCTTAATGGGACAAAATCGGAGGGACCGGACAATCTCCACCCGAGGATATTAAAGGAACTGGCGCGTGAAATTGCGAGCCCGTTAGCGAGAATTTTTAAGCAATCGATAAACTCGGGGGTTGTACCGTACGACTGGAGAATTGCTAACGTAGTTCCTATTTTTAAGAAAGGGAATAAAAGTGATCCGGGTAATTATAGGCCTGTTAGCTTGACGTCTGTAGTGTGTAAGGTCTTGGAAAAAATTTTAAGGGAGAAAGTAGTTAAGGACATTGAGGTCAATGGTAATTGGGACGAATTGCAACATGGATTTACTAAAGGTAGATCGTGCCAAACCAACCTGATCTCCTTCTTTGAGAAGGTGACGGATTACTTAGACAAAGGAAATGCGGTAGATCTAATTTACCTCGATTTCAGTAAGGTGTTTGACACGGTTACGCATGGGGAACTGTTAGTTAAATTGGAAAAGATGGGGATGAATATGAAAGTTGTAAGGTGGATAAGGAACTGGTTAAAGGGGAGACTCCAGCGGGTCGTACTGAAGGGTGAACTGTCAGGCTGGAAGGAGGTTACTAGTGGAGTCCCTCAAGGATCGGTTTTGGGACCAATCTTATTTAACCTTTTTATTACTGACCTTGGCACAAAGAGCGGGAATGTGCTAATAAAGTTTGCGGATGACACAAAGCTGGGGGGTATTGCTAACACGGAGAAGGACCGGGATACTATACAGGAAGATCTGGACCACCTTGTAAACTGGAGTAATAGTAATAGGATGAAATATAATAGTGAAAAGTGCAAGGTCATGCACTTAGGGATTAATAATAAGAATTTTAGATATACATTGGGGACGCATCAGTTGGAAGCAACAGAGGAGGAGAAGGACCTTGGGGTATTGGTTGATAGCAGGATGTCTATGAGCCGCCAATGCGATATGGCCGTTAAAAAAGCAAATGCGGTTTTAGGATGCATCAGGCGAGGTATTTCCAGCAAGGATAAGGAGGTGTTAGTACCGTTATATAAGGCGCTGGTGAGACCCCACCTGGAATATTGTGTGCAGTTCTGGTGTCCCATGTTTAAGAAGGATGAATTCAAACTGGAACAGGTTCAGAGACGGGCTACTAGGATGATCCGAGGAATGGAAAACCTGCCTTATGAAAGGAGACTCAAAGAGCTTGGCTTGTTTAGCCTGGCCAAAAGAAGGCTCCGGGGGGATATGCTTGCTCTATATAAATATATCAGGGGGATTAACGTTAGGGAGGGAGAGGAATTATTTAAGCTTAGTACTAATGTAGGCACAAGGACAAATGGGTACAAACTGGATATTAGGAAGTTTAGACTTGAAATTAGACGAAGGTTTCTAACCATTAGGGGAGAGAAGTTCTGGAACAGCCTTCCGAGGGAAGTAGTGGGGGCAAAAGACTTATCTGGCTTTAAGACTAAGCTTGATAAGTATATGGAGGGGATGTTATGATGGGATAGTTTAATTTGGGCAATTGATTTTGGATTATCGGCAGATAAGTCTGCTCAATGGTCTGTGAGGGGATGTTGGATGGGATGGGAACTGAGTTACTGCAGAGAATTCTTTCTTGGGTGCTGGCTGGTGAGTCTTGCCCACATGCTCAGGGTTTAGCTGATCGCCATATTTGGGGTCGGGAAGGAATTTTCCTCCAGGGCGGATTGGCAGAGGCCCTGGAGGTTTTTCGCCTTCCTCTGCAGCGTGGGGCATGGGTCGCTTGCTGGTGGATTCCCTGCAGCTTGAGGTCTTCAAATCTCAATTTTGACGATTTCAATAACTCAGTCATGGGTTCGGGGTTGTTATAAATGTGTATGGGTAGGGTTTTGTGGCCTGCCTTGTGCAGGAGGTCAGACTAGATGATCATATTGGTCCCTTCTGGTCTATGAGTCTATGAGAGAGAGGCTGTATGCTGCTATGATATTCCCATATTCATCACTCCTGCCAGCTGAAAAAAGGGGGAGAAATTAGAATATATTCATCATTTTTGGACAGGCAAGGAACATTCTGGGTTATTGCCTTATTTAGAACTGGCAGAAAAATATATTGTGAATATCTAAAACTCACCAGCCAGGCACGAATGAAAATATGAAGAGCCTATGGGATCTGATGCCCTCTCCTGTACTGATAGCTCCACAAGCCAGATCAAGCAGGAAGAGGTGAGAAAATTGGTTGGGCTGAAGATTTCTACCCCTGTTGAATTTTACACAGGGCTGAGAAAACAAGCACTCAGAGTTGAAGAGCTAATTTACATGAGCTTCATACTTCTTGAAAGCTTTGCGACTCTCAAGCATAAAGTAGTGGTGTTGGGATTTTTTTTTTAAATCCTTGTACACTAGACCTCTTAGGCTGGCTTTAAAAGGACACCCTTCTTTTCTGCTGGATGGTGACAATAATAGAAGAACAGAACCAAGGTAAATGCACTACAGAATGAAGAATAATGTAAATATTCAGAGTCCAAAAGGTTGTTGTTATTACTGAAGTTAAGTCAAAGGCAACTACAACTCATTCTTTATGACATAACAATGTTGCCTGCAGAAAGCAAGTCAATATTAAGGACCAATGTTAGCACAAGAAAAAATGGATATAAACTGCTCATCAACAAGTTTAGGCTTGAAATTATATGGAGGTTTATAACCATCGGAGGAATAAAGTTCTGGAACAGGGTCCCAAGGAGAGCAGCGGGTGCAAAAAAACTAACTTGTTTCAAGATTGAGCTTGGTAAGTTTATGGAGGGGGTGGTGTAATGATGTTTCTTCCAGTGGTGTATGGCCCATCTGCAACTACTGTTAGCAAACATCTCCAATGGCCAGAGAGGAGACTCTAGATGGGGAGGGCTCTGAGTTACTGAATTCTTTTCCAGGTGTCTGGCTGGCAGGTCTTGCTGAATGTTCAGGGCCAGGAAGGAATTTTCCCCAGGTCAGATGGCAGAGACCCTGGAGATTTTTTGCCTTCCTCTGCAGCATGGGTATGGGCTACTTGCTAGTTTGAATTACAGTAAATCGTGAATTCTCTGTAAATTGACGTTTTTAAATCAACATTTGTGGACTTCAGTACCTCATCCAGCGGTTATGGGCCTACTACTGTACTGGGTGGGTGAGGTTCTGTGGCCTGTGACCTGCAGGAGGTCAGATGATGATCATGATGGTCCCTTCTGGCCTTAAAGTCACAGTCACAACTCCCAGACACAGGTGTACACTCTTACCTAAGTTAATTAGGTCTGTTTACTCAGAAGCACCACATATTGGCCACGGACTGAGCAAGGATACTCGAATTGATGGAAAAATGTCCAAATCATGGGGCATATCTTATGTTCTTACATTAGCAATGCTCCCTTTATCAGAGCAAAAATGTTTATAGTTCAATTAAATATAAAAGTTTTACATTTAAAACTAGATTTCCCAGGCTCCAAAGAAAATGTTTTTCAATTGCCACAACTGAAGGTTGACCTGGAAGATTCCCCACCCCTAGTACTTTTCAGTCCTGACTTGATATCACAATAGCATTTACCCACCAAACATGACTAATAATCTTTTCCTTTGTGGCCTGGCCAGCAGGAGGGACTTGTATGGCAAATCATTCATCTCCCTCCTCCCCATGAAATCATTACCTCTGCAACAGGACTCCTCTCCACAAGGCTTCAGAGGAAGAGATCAGAGTCCAGCACACAGCACTGTTGACAAGTCAGTCTCTGGCTGGTCATGAAAACAATGTGTTTGGTTTTGATTATATTCTTTTTAAATCTGGCACCATTTTATGGTATTTTTTTAATGCTGGTTTTCAATTAAAACTAGACTAATCCTTAACATTTATTTGGCTTTTCACGCACAGTTCCTGTGCTGCACTATGTCAAATATACCATCTGGGCAGCACACTTCTGGCCCGTAATGCTTCAAAGATTGTTTCTACAATACTTTGAACTGTGTCTGCATGAATTCTTCACTTATTGTATTCACCACTTCTAAATTTACTATTCCATTACAATGTTGTGTAATCACTTTATTCCATTTTTTAAAACCCACTGCAGCCACAACAAAGATTGTGCCCCACCTGCTGAAAACAGACATGCAGATAATTTTCCCAACTATTTAGCAAGCATTAACCATGCTATAAATACAAATTGTGTTTATACTTTGTGAAAGATTCACTGCTGTCTGTGTTCTCCAGCTGAGTTAGAGCTGAAATATGCTATTAACTCCCACCATGAATGTAACCGAAAGGGAGGCCAACAATGCTTTCCCTGGGATAAGATATCAAGATCTGCTACCGCTGTCATGAAACTAGGGTCATGTAAACTAAACACTGCTGCTGCTCCTTTTGGAAAACACAGAAGGCTCTCAAACTGTAAATATTTAAAAATAAAAAAACTCTTATGAGAGGAAGATCTAAGATGCATAAAACCTACCCACAGACGATACTGAACTCTAAGCGAGGACTAAATTTCAGTGCCACCGCTCATTATGGATGTGGCACAAGTTTCTTTCTTTTTAAGATGGAAGAAAACAATTATTTTCTCTATATGTACAATTACAATAGGCACATTCAAAAAACATGTAAAATACTCGGTCCACATTGATTCCCTCTGATGATTATAATTCATGATTTTTGAAACTTCTGAGTCTGTAAGGAAATCAATACCAATAATCAAAGGAATGGAGAAAGCTGGATCTCTTATTATTATCCAGATACCTTTCATGTATGAAGTGTTGCTGTCTCAATCAAGGGAGGAAATGCAATCAATAGAGCCACCATAGTCTAAAGAGGAAAACTTTTTTTTACTGAAAAGAATTTGAGTTACTGATTTTATATTTTTAATCATTTTGATTCAGTTTTTCAGTCTACTTTGCTTGTATTTACTATGATTTACATGTGACATTTTGATAATGATAAAGATTTATGTAGTCTTAGTTATGTATAGAATAGGACTTGTGACCAAACCCGCCCCCCCTCCCGAGTGTGGCTTACACGTAGATTCACACACTGTTAGATCTCCTCTGAGAAGAAGGATAATTTTACCTCTCCCCCTGGGATGAACTGTAGTGGAATATCCCTGAAACAGTCTAAGATCCAAAATAGCTCAAATAAAACAATGTGTGTTCAAAAACCAAGAGGAGATGGAATTAACTCAAAAAGAAACCATACCAATACGTTAGGACGAAGACTCCCTAGTCCACAGGCGCAGGAACTAGGGGTGCAAGGGTGTTGCAGCAGGCACAGTCTGCTCCCTGTGCCTGAGACTTTACTCCCGAGCTCAGCCCAGCAGGGAAGACGTGGACAGGGGGCTGGCTTTCAGCACCCCCACTATTAAAAATGTTCCAGCGACACTGCCTGGTCTTGTCCAAATGGGCCCAAACCCTTGACACTTCAGAAGAGACATCAAAAACAATGATACTCACATTTCTCTAGTTCAAGGTCTGCAAGCTGTTAGCTCTCTCATCTCGCTCTCCATAATACACTATCACACCATTATCCCTTCTTGTTAAGCCATTGGGGGGGTTGAAAGTAAAAGTGTGACCTAGCATTATTATATTAGTCAGAGTCCTACGTTGCATTTGTAAAGTTATCATTAATGTTTGTATTCGTACTCTAACTCGGGAAGGGAAAGGAATCAATCTTTGTTATTTCCCCTCTCTAATAACTGCTGTATCATATTTAATAAAAGTCCCTTTGATCTTGCATCAGTCTCAAATAACATATTACCTATGTTGGACAGATGGGGTTTGTTTGGATGTTAATAGTCCAATTCCACAACTTTTGGGGTGTTTTTAGCTGATTTCCCCCCAGAAACTTCAGATATAACAACACTATTTCAGTGATACTCTTAAAAGTGACTTAGGGTATGTCTACACTGCAATTAGATATCTGTGACCAGCCCATGCCACCTATCCTAGCGTTGGGATAAGGGACTGTTTAATTGTGATGTAGACATTTGGACCCAGGCCACAGCCTCAGCTCTGGAACCCTCCCATCTTGCAGGGTCCTAGAACCCAAGTCTGAATGCTTGCACTGCAGTTAAACAGATTCTTAGCCCAAGCCCATGAGCCTGGGTCAGCTGGCACAGGCCAACCACAGGTTTTTAATTGCAGTGTAAACATACCCTCTGAAGTAATATTTCATGATCATTTCATACTTCTTGGCACAAATCAGCAAATATTAAAACTCCACTGATCAGTTGCCTGATTGCAAGGACTCAATCACTTATAATTTTTCATTCTTGTACAAACATTACAGGCACAGAATAGCACTTGAGATAGGAAGCAAGGAAATAGTGCAGAAAACTCACCAAATCAGTGGAAGGAGGCTAGCTGCACCACAGCAGCAAACTGCTTCTTGCATCCAGGCACTAAGGAAGCCCTTTCTCAACAAATATCTGGATCTGGGGCTCTACAGATCTACACAGGGTTCTCAAGACAGGGCCAACAGCAGGCACTAAATGCAACATACCCTCACTAACAGATTATAGATTTCCCAGTGAACAACTGCTGGTTGACTGAGTAGTAATTTCCCTGTGCACCTGTATCCTCTGATGTGCAAGCACAGGGATTAGTCAATGGCAATGCTGATACAAAGGGTTAGGTGAGTGGAACATGGTCCCCTAGAAGGACAGGTTAGGGTGTGCAATGACATGCCAGAAGATTCATCTGGTGTTCCTGGCTATGGCCCCTTTCCTCCCTGCACTGGCTCAAATTCTCCCTCTTGTCCAATCCCAACTAGAGATTTGCCTTGAAATTATGCATGTTTTTCATTTCCTTGTGTCTATCTGCCAGAAGGTAACATGTGGCCCATGGTTTGCATTTTAGTTTAAGAATTTCTATTACAGCAGTGAGAGCCTTTCAAAATACTTCACTTCCCTTATTCCCATAGGCAGAAAGAATGGCAGGAAAAATTGTTCACAGCAGTATGAAGAGATGTAAAAGTTCTACATTTTTAATTATAAACAAGAATGTTAAAATATGGTTTTAATCAGATAGGTTTTCCTCCTAGACCAATGCTTCCTTCTCGTAATATATGTAACCTGACTGGCTGTAAAAATAATGGTCAGTTGGAACAGCTTAGGAGTTCTAAGGAAATTTTGTATTAATCTAAACTCCTCTCCTCCTCAGTTCTTCCCACTATTATTGTGTGTGGCCTAATGATGAGCCAGGTCACCAATACACGGACTGCATACAAGTGAGGATACACCATAAGGCTTACATTTTAGTTACTGATGAGGCATAGATGTTGGTATGTCTATTCTGACAAACAATATATCTAGAGATATTTCCATGGTTTAAATACACATCTACTATTTCCATGAGATCATTAACTCTTAGTAAATTGTACGTTTCTGAGTATGCATAAGCTTCTAGTTCTTTTAAGTCTATGACCTAAAATACCTTTCGTACCTACATGTGTCATGATTTAAAGTTCAATATCTTGAACCCCTTCAAAACTACAAGGGAGCACTATGCCCATCAAGAAGCTGGGAATTTCCCTGCTATAATGGTATAAAACACTTGAGTCTAGATCTGCAGGGTAATGAAAAATTGGATTATGTTTATGGCATTTTTTATATTTACAAAATCCAATAATGGTCCAGATTGGATATCTGCCTGTCTTGGTCATCTGGCTGTGGCAACTTTGGAGAAAAAAGAAAAAAAAAAGTTTCTCAGGCAGAATGATTATAGGAAAAAAAACCAACAGCTGACTGAAGAAGCTCAGAGGTTGGGCATATAATAAAATAAAAAAAATAATATATGAAGATATATCTCATAGAACTGGAACGGACTTGAGTCCAGTCCCCTGCCTTCAGTAGCAGGACCAAGTACTGTCCCTGACAGGTTTTTTTTGTTTTTGTTTGTGTGTTTTGCCCCAGATCCCTAAATGGTCCCTTCAAGGACTGAACTCATAACCCTGGGTTTAGCAGGCCAATGCTCAAACTACTGAGCTATCCCTTCCCTCAACATGTTAGTGTAAGTCCTCGGGGAGAAATATTACTGAGGAAGCAGAAGGTGTGGTTGTCAAAGGTACATAATAAATTCATTTAACACATGATATAGAATGATTATCCACATAGATACACTATTTGATTTCTCATCACTTTAATATTCATTCATGAGTAGACAGAATAACTTACCATTGGCAATGACTCTAGACTTCACTTTGCACGTCTATTCATAACACATACCACAAATGAACAATCTGGACCTATTTTTTATTATAAAATACACACCTATATATAATGTAGTATAATACAGAGATTATGTATTACACAAAATAAATATATATCAGAAGAAATATCTTGTGCTCAGCTGAAAAATATTAAAGGAAAATGCTGCAGTGGCGGAAACCTCAAATAGCAATGAAGCTTGGAACAAATACTGCTAGATAATACTCGCTTTGCACTGTCCCCTAGATAAAAAGTCTCAGAAGTCTCTTCATCAATCTGGTTCTGATCAAATTCCTCTTTTCCTTCCTTTTATTTTTTTACGACTCAGTTCTATCTTGCAGACAGTATGGAGTAACTCAAAAACAAGAGGAGCAGGCTCAGGAGAATGAGAACAGATAAGAATAGTACAAATTCAACAGAGTTAATCAAAGAGCAACATCTTTAGAAATGTATTAAGTAAAGTGGATGTCACTGTTTAAGCTGAGATAATGCCACATTTTTTCACTTCTTTACTCCGACATGATTTTTCCAGGTCACAATGTAAGTGAACAAAGATCACGGTTATATTGATAATGCAGTTGTTCTTGAAAAATTAAAAACTACATAAAAGTTTAATGTGTTGTAGGCTGTTATGCTGATTACTCCTACTTCGGTTATTATTTCCATTGTTTAATGTCCTTTTATAGAGAGATTATTTTATGCTTTCTCTGCCACATGTATTAACCATTCAGGACGTTAGCTTTGTGGGGTGGGGGAATATCTTGATAGACAAAAATACATGGTAAAAAGTTAGATTTATAGCATATTACATGTACCAAAAATACAAAACAAAACAAAAATCTTAGCACAATCTGTATTTTCTTTTTTTAAGGAAAAAAAATCCAAAGACCCATTTATACTGGAAGCTATATTGCACAGGTTCAGTATAACACAAAACTAGCCACAATAAACACTCAGTAAAAATTCAATACAAATCGTTCCAAGCATTTGTGGCTGTTTTCCACCTCACATTTAAATCTTTCTAGTACTTCAAGTATGATAAACAGTCTTCCCAGGGGGCGTTTCCTAGACAACGTAGAGTGAAGATAATACTGCCCATTACCTTACATAAAAAAATGGTTACTTACCTGAAACTGTTTTTCTTTGAGATGTGATGCAGACTTATATTCCATATAGGTGCGTGCATGCTCAGCTCACCGGAGCCAGAGAACGTTGTTTAGCAATACCCACAGGGGTGGCACTCATGCCCTGGAGCCACAGGTCCTCCCCTGGCCATATAAATTCAGTAGTGCCCTGACCTTCTCAGTTCCTTCACGCAGAACATCACAAATTCAGACTCCAATGCGAATGAGATGGAAGGAGGGTCGTGGAATACACGTCTGCATGCCATTTGGAAGAACAAATGCCTTACCAGAGTTTGCATCTGAACTGGACACAGCCATAATGGTATAGTGGTTTGCAAGAGTATGCACAGAAGAACAAGTGGCATCCCTGCAAATGTCCAATATAGGCATGTCACGTAGCAATGCCGTTGATGTCGTGGAATGAGCTCATACCCATTGTGGAGGCACAGGCTAGACCACTTTATATGCTGTCAGGAAGTTGCTCACCTGGAGACTGTCTGTGAAGAGACTGCTTGACCCTTCATTTGGTTCGCATATGAAACAAATAGATGACGTGAAGAATGGAAAAGTTTACTTCTATCCAGACAAAAAGCTAATCATTGCCTGACATCAAATGTGTGAAGATGTTGCTTCTCTGGGGTTGAATGCAACTTACGGAAGGACACTGGTAGACATATAACTGTGAAATCACTTCAAACAAGCAGTTAGGGTGCAGCTGCAGAGTTACTTTGTCTTTGGAAAACTGTGCGTAAGGAGGCTCCACCATCCAAGCCTGTGACTCGCACATTCTCCACACAGACATGACCGCCACAGGGAAGGCAGTTTTCTAACACGGAAGGGAGAAAGAAGAAGTTGCCAGAGGTTTGAATGGAAGTCCCATAATAGCGGCTAATACTCTATTAAAGCCCCTTAAAGGAAATGGCTCTTTTACTGGTGGGTGCAGATGAGTGACTCATTTCAAGAAGTTCACTGCCATGTAATCTGAAAACACTGATTTCCTTTGGATGGGTCGATGAATTGCCGAAATCACCAGCAGATGGACGCTCAATGAACTAAGTACAAGATCAGAAGACTGAAGGCATAACGGATACTCCAAGATGTCCTGGATACAAGCCAGAGTTGGCTGAACTCCTCATACTAATAACCATACCAAGCACCACTTTCATTTGAGTGAATAGACTGCTCTGGTGGTGGAGTTCTCACTATTAAGCAAGACCTGCTGGACCACCACCAAACGTTGTTCCTCCTCCTCATCTATCCATGCAGCATCCACAGGCGGTTGAGTGCAAAAACATGGTTGTGATGCTGAGTCAGGAGTTTGGGATGAAGGAAGGGATAAGAGAGACTGAACTGATAACACAAGAAGGTTGAAAACCCAACACTGTTTTGATCACACTGGAGAAATGAGAATGAGGTTGGCATAGTCCAATTTCAGTTTGAGAATGACCTGCAGGATGATTGGAATTGGAGAAAAAGCATACAGGAATGCTGACTCCCACCTCAGGTGGAAAGTATAGGTCAAGGAGTGTGCACACTCCAAAGTCAGGATGTGATCAGGCTCTAGCAGTTTTGCATCAGGGAAAATGTTACCCCTGTGGCTAATCCCTTACTTGGGATACAGAATCACCTGGCAGATCACCTCAGCAGAAATTTCTCTGTGAATCACAGGTGGTGTCTGAAGTGCAGAGTCTTATGGCCCATTTCTGGAGTTTGGGCCATTCCAACAATCAACCCGTTCTCCATGAGCGGTAACAAGAAATGGTGGTTGTTTTGCTCCCGTGGGGTCTCAGTCCAGACTCAAAGGCGCAACCTAGCATTTAGGAATACCTGTGTCCATGTAACCATATGGCCTAGTAACCTCAACCATACTTGGGCTGTGGCTAAGGGTTTAGACTGTTGCTCCAGACATGAGTGATGAATCACTCTCAAACTTACAGAATCTATCTGGGCCCCAATTAATTGCTTTTTTGAGTTGGAACCAATGTTGATTCTGTGCTATTTACGATGAGACCTAGATGATTACGTAGGCATAGTGTGAAATGAACATGAGGTAGGACTGTGTCTCGGGACTTGACCCTCAGTAACCCAGAGTCCATATATGGAAAGATATAAATTCCCTTCTTTCTGAGGTGCGGTGTTACTGCAGAGCAGAAGCTGAGAAGGAGAAGACAGGTTGAAAGGCAGTACAATATACTGGTACTGCTGGCCAGCTATGACAAATGTGAGGAACCACCTGTGGCTTGGGAGGATTGCTTTATGGAAATAAGCATCTTGTAGGTCCACGGCAGTAAACTATTCATTGTGATTCAAAGCGGGGAGTTGGTAGGGTAACCATATGGTATTTGATATAGGGTAACCACATGGTATTTGGTATCTGATATATTTGTCCAACCCTGTCATTTGCTGCAGTTACCACCAGCAAGTTAGAACCAGGTATGAGTCGAAACCCTCATACCCTTGCATGGGAATGAAGTACCATTTCTCTGAACACTTTGCCATAGGGTACAATGAAGCTAAGGTGTTCCAGATGGCCTTTTCAGGCTTCAACGGAACCTCATTTATCAACAGGGCTACTCTTCCTAGAGCTGATGATTGGAGAATATCCAGCAGCTATGTGTATTTTCCTGTAGGAATTATGCCTGCATACCTAAGAAAGCAGTCATATGTCTCAGAAGGTCCTGATATGCCTTAAAAGGCATCAAGGGAAAAAAAGGGATTCCCACATGGTAGAGTAGTCTGAAGAGTATGAGGAGGTGGTTCTTTTGTGCTAATGATTGGTCCTGTTCTTGCATCACAGGATCCTGTTGGAACAACCCTCAAAGTCCAGAGGGAATGGGCTCAGTGGTTGCATGCAGTGAAGATGGTTTGGGAAAGGGAGCCACCACCAGGACTGGTGATCTCATTCTAGAGCAGGTCAAAAAGCATCCCAAGGAGGCCACTGGGCACACAGATAAGTCATTAGTGGCCAAAAGGTACTAGACCCAGAGCCCTTGTCCTGACTGCAGGACAGATGTCGTTCTTGGTACCGATGGTGATCCGAGGGCACTTCCTAGTGTCTATCTGATGAGAAGGGAAAGGACAATCCTGACCTGGATCTTGAGAAGTCCCGGAGGTTCTTTGGTGACAATGAGGGAACCTGCCCCAATGGGACAAACAATTTGTGGCCTCGATGCTGAAGAGGAATGGGAATCAGCAGGAGCGGTACCAAATGAGATGTACTTCCACCTGGCACCGGAAGAGGCATTGGCTTGGAGACTGTCAGCACCAGTGCCAATGTCGTTAGTACCAGATTCAACACATGCACTGTGCTCAGAATCAGAATTGATGGTAGAGGTTGACACTGTGTTTGGCGTGGTAGAGGGAGCGGATGGACAGACATGCTCCATCCCAGGTGTCGCAGGGAGTACTATGCCGGTCAACACTCCTTTTAGAAGGTAAGGAGGAGTTTCTCTGAGCCCTGAAATGGTCCGGACTCATTTTCTGGGTCCTTTTCCTCACTGCACCAGAAGATGATGAATAATCAGTCTTCCTCTTAGGGGAAACACCAGAACACGAGCATAAA
The DNA here is from genome assembly GCF_003597395.2 of Chelonoidis abingdonii. Classification (NCBI taxonomy): domain Eukaryota; kingdom Metazoa; phylum Chordata; order Testudines; family Testudinidae; genus Chelonoidis; species Chelonoidis abingdonii. The sequence continues at coordinate 60,032,155 of NC_133773.1, forward strand.
ATTGTGTCCCTTGCTGGATCTGAAAGTGACCACCAATCAGACAAGGGCCTCTGTGCCCAAGCAGGCCCCACAGCCTGTTCTAGAAGATGCTGCTTCAACCACAAGTTTCTTGCCACCTGAGTCCTCTTTGTGGATGACTTGCAGATGGAGCACCACTCTTTAAGGTGTTCCTCGCTGAGGCTCAACAAGAACCTTTCCCTCTCCGCAACATACAGTGCTTGAACCCAGGTGAGGGCACCACATAGGGCAGCCAACTACTCTAACACTAAGCTAAGCCTAAGATATTACTACTACCACCATATACAGGATAAGGTCTCAGAAAACAGACAAAGAGTGAGGTGAAGGCACCACACAAAGCTCCAACTCTAGCCACTGGCAATGAGAAGGAACTTAGGGGGTCAGGGAGACAATGCCTTATCTGGTTCTAGGGCCACAGGACATGAGTGCCACCCCTATAGGTACTAGGCAAAGTTCCCTGGCTCTGGTACGCTGGATGCACACACATCTACATGAAATACATGGCTGCATCTACTCGAAGAATAACTGTTTCAAATGCAGGTGCTGATATATTTTTCCTATATGCCAAATGCTCCAGTCTCTACTTTACTAGACCCTAATTTTATACTATGTCCTTCCCTAAGATGTCTGGATTTTAGCTCAAAGACATAGCACAGAAAAATATTTTTATGTTTGCATCAGCTTTCACATCCATATAAGTCAGTGTCATGATCCTCTTACACAAATTCATGCTGGAGCTCAGACTGTATGTGCAGCTTGAGGGGGCAATAGGGCTATGTGGAAGTATATTTACTGATTGAAATGACTATCAGTCTCCACTTTAGTATCTTTTTCAACAAATAGAAAGCGTCAAAAATTGGAAGCCTAATGTAAGTCTACAATTATGCAGTGAACATCAAACGTCACATTTGTGAAGTGAAAATTTCATAGTTTAAATGTTTCTTCATTTGGTTCTTTGTGGCATATATCGAGCCATGATTTCAAATAAAACTATTTTAACTGTATATTGATGATAATCTGTTCTCAGTGATAAATATTTTATTTTAAAACATGATGAACTGCCACATTTATTCTATAATTAAAATAATTTAACTAAATTTGGTTCTAGTTTACAGCTCTGAATAGAGGAAGCAAAACTTATCATGAACCACTTTATACTTTTTAACAAAAGCCATACTCTTTGTTTCCTGAGAGCCCACAAAATAATATTTGGCAGGAGTTCTAAGGAATATTTTAGAAAATAGCTTTTTCCTAATGGAGCCGTTGTCCCTGGATACAAGACTTCTACTACACTGATATATGGTAGTATTACCAATTATTGTAAGGATTTAGTATTTCGCCTATTTCTATCAACAAATGCACATTATTTTAATTTTAATTTGACATCCTGACAATGCCAAATAAAAATAATGGTGAATATAACTGTACAGTATTCTGTATATATGCAATAGTACATTCAGATATGCTAAAAGAAAGTTTTTAAAGTTGCAAAGTTGAACACTAAAAAGTTAGGGACAGAATTAAGATTATTCATATTACTTTTTTCACAGGACTCTTGCCTTACTCGGTACCCAGCCAATGAATGGACAGTAAGATGGACAGTACTCAGCAAATTAAACAGTTGTTAGCATTTACTTTTACCTCATCGCTCAATGTGTGTGAAACTTAGACACAGAGAAATTAAGGCCAACATTTGCAGAAACGTCCACTAATTTTGTATGCCTCAGTGACAGAGTCATCAGACTTGAGTCACCCTGTGTTTCCAACTGGCCTGTGTCAACCAAACTCACAAAGCTAGAGCGATGAAGATTTATTGCTGCAGTTAGGCAGAACAGAATCCATTACATTCTGAGTATGACAGTGTTTAACAAAGGTTTTCTCTTTCCGTATTTGAAAGCAAGCTTACCTCTCTCAATACAGGATCAGTTATTGAACTCAGATTGACTGCTCCTTCATAGGTTAAGTAGTAGAATACATTCAGGGATCGGACAGCCTCTGGCCCTTGCTGTTTGTAGCCAAAAATTAGATCAATCCATTGGTGAAGCTGGCACGAAACAAACTCACTCTCCAAGGCCTGCAACAAAATGCAAAATATTTTATCCTGACTTCTGCTATTATTCTTTCTTAAGAAACTTGAATATTCATAAATAGAACATGAAATCATCTTCAGTAGTTCTCCTGCATCAATGCTACTAATATTCTAACATGTACAAAAGTATACTAGGGTGGAAAGGACCAGCCATGAGTACCACCTGCGCCACTCCTCAAGTCCAGGTGGAAAAATTGCTCCTCATCCTATCAATGAAGAGGGCAGGGATAAGACAAACAACCGGAATGAGCCTGCCCCTCTTTCTGTGGGATGGGGAGGGTGAATGTATGGTATCTTAGACCAGTTGTGACATGTGGACAGAGGGCTTAGAGATTTGGAGATATTAAAGTAACCGGGGGTGATCAGGTGAAATGCAACTTAGTTCTGTATACCATACATGTTGCATATATGTCAGTTTGCTATTACTTTTGTCTGTATATTTATTCTTGTCCAAGATTGTAATTTTAGGGTAGATTTATGCTGCAATTAAACCCGTGGTTGGCTTGTGTCAGCTGGCTCAGGCTGCAGAGTATACAATCGCACTGTAGACATTTAGACTTGAGTTGGAGCCCAAGCTCTGGGACCATCACACTTTGCAAAAAAAAGTAGAAATTAAAGAAAATGTTCAAATGAATTTCCTCTTCTCAAGTTGTGACATGCAGAAAATACTTTGCCCAAATAGTAAGAAAAATGTTAAAAGATTAAGAAAAATGCATAGTAGGTATTAAATACACAAATGAAATCAACATATCTAATTAAAATACAGCTTAAAAGAAGCTGCCATTGGGACAGCATCTAGACACTAGATTACCTGGGATTGTTCAGATACCAAGGTAACTGCATGTAATTGGTTTGCAGGTCCCAGTTTTGAAGTAAGGGGAGGTAAGTCTGCTGGTGATTTCACCTCAGGGCATGTGCCTACAGATTTACCCATGAGTGCACAGAGTAAGTAAGCAGCAACTTCTAAGACGTTAAGGAAGCTCCACTCACATAATGGTACTAGCAGATTATCATCACACTTCTTTGCTTACTGAAAGGATTTGGGGACTGTTTCACAATTTCTTATGCTGATCAGAAGATATATTTGTAACAGACTGAACCAATATGCAGAAAATTTACAGATGGGAACCTGTACTCCATGGTCTACATGCCTCAAATTTATCACAAAAGGCTCCAACAGAAGTGCAGAACTGGTTATATTAGCATCTCCTTCCCATTTCTGCCTATGGATAACTTCCACCTGTTCTCCCTCAGTCTCATACCTAATAAAGTCCCTGGTGAATATAAAATTATTCACCCCACCCCTAGCATTTCTCAGTTAGAAGTCAATTAATTTATAAGATTTCTTCATGCACAACTCATCTTTCACACACACAGGCAAGCCAGACCTCATTAACATGGAGGCAGTAAAAAAATGGAAAAATCTACTGCTAGTTGAAATCATGTGGGTACATTGGCAGCAAGATATTTGGCTTCTCATTCAAAGGCCAATATTACTCAAACTGAGCCCTGCCTATGAGCTACTTTTTTATGTGCAATCTTTGGAACATTCAGTTCTTTCCTCAAATGGCAAAGGGTTCACAACAATGCTTAGAACTCGAAAGATTTTTGTTCAGGCCTGTAGGTCCTCCAAATTTCACTCGCTAATTAAAAAAAAAATCCTACCTAGCTAACCTACTAAGGGACAATCTAGATGGAGTGGCCAGAAAGTTTTGCCTCACACAAGATAAAGTGGGTAGACTTGGAGAGCTGTTTTCCACACCGTTTAGGGTGACCAGACAGCAAATGTGAAAAATCAGGATGGGGAGTGGGGGGTAATAGGAGCCTATATAAGGAAAAGATCCAAAAATAAGGATTAGCCCTATAAAACTGGGACATCTGGTCACCCTAACACCATTACATGTCATCTGTGAGATCAGGGAAAGTATGAATGCATGGGAAAAGTCAGTTAGGTCCCTCCAGTTTATGACACTACCCAGGACTTACAGTTTAGCATCTATTTCAGGACTCAGTGCCTGATAGAGACGGGTAATACAAATTCTCTCTCTGTTTCAGATGGAGTGGTTTCAGAAACTAGCCAGTGGCTGAGAGAGCGCGCCTAGCTGATGCCAGAATATTCCAATGGCAATTTGGCAAGAAAGATTTGGTGACTAAGCTGGTTTGTCGCCCCAAGTATTCTGCATAGTTACAGGGAAAGTTTCAATAAATTTCTGCATTTCACCTAGGTAAAGAGAGAATTTTTCCATTGCCTGTCCTATAGCACTTGTATACACTGAGCAGTTCATTTTGGCCTCTAGGTGACAAAATTTGTTCACTCCATCACTGACTTTCACTTGGTGGACACATAATTCTGTGCCCAAAGGACTCCACCATCCAGACCATCTCATGGTTATCTGGTGCACACCACACAAGGGACCCAAATATGTTCAAAGGAGCAAGCTGCTTAATTATCACAGTAGCATCATGCGGATACACAGGGATATGGAGCTGCTCCCAACTTGCAGCTAGTGGGATGTAGGCAGATAGCTCTGTCTCCTGTAGAGAGAAACTCTCTCTTGAGGGATGGAGGCTAGCCTATAAGGGTTGGGTACAGGCATTTCTCTAAGGGAGATCAGATATGGTACCAATAGCAAGTACCAGCTAGATGGCTGCTGTTTCTGCTCTAGGACTGTATAAAACCATAAACTGGCTGGGTGGGTCTCCCTGGAAGGGTTAGCAGTGCCTGATTTGGGTATAAGAAATCTATGAACCTCACCCTCCACCCCTCTTCACAGCTGCCAGGACTTCCAGCTTCTAAATCAGTTAAGTTTAGAAGTAGTATAGTTCAATACTTATAAATAATGACATTATTTGGTTTCTATAACCATTGTGCCATTAAAATGTGGACATTTACTGCTTATGATAGTTAAGTTTATCATCATATTCCCTATTCTAAATGTAGGGAATACTGAAATATCATGATAAAAGAAAACATTGCAGTGCAGCACACAAAGATTTTACCATTGCTAACTGAACACATACACTTTGTATATACACATACAGAAGCATTTTCTGCAGCATGCTGGAAGATTAAAACATTGTTCTGAAAATACATGGCTAATACACAGAAAGCATACAATTAAATTAACAAAAATGAATCCTTGACCAAGTGAATTAGGTTCAATATATGTTCAAAGGTATTATCTAGAACGAATCTACTATATTTATAAATATTTAATACATCTACTTTAAATTATTGGCAGGATTTGCTTTATCAATCTTGTGTAGAATTCAATTCAGTTCTATTTTTAATAAGTACAGATAAAACAATACAGAGAAGTATAATATTATTCTATGTGACCTACAGAAACTAAGAGCATTTTTCTTTTAAAGGAAATGCCTAATTTTGAACAGCAGAAGTTAAAATTAATCTGAAAACCTAAGAAACCGCTCTGGCATTTGTACACAAAATGATGGGTTTGTTTCATTAACCGATGTCTGAAAACAACATTTAAATTGACACATAAAAACAGCCATTGTCTTAATTTGTGTGGTGTACTCCACACAAAAGCTCTAAATATGTTCAAATTAGAGCAAGCTGCTTGATTGTCACTGCAGTCTCATGTCACATTAATGCATGACAAACATTAAACCATACACTTAAATGGCAATTTATATCATTTAAATGTTTACTGCCACACCAGCTCATCACTCATTTAAATGCGACTTTCTGACAGCTAATTTCAGTTAATTTTCCTCGATTCACTTAATTAGAACTTTCAATCAAGAAAAGACCTGTACATATTTTCCAGTTGTTTTTTTAATTTGAATTCTCAGCTATTGACATGCTGAAAATATCCTCTAAAATGGATTACCAGATAGTATGTCATGTGCTACCAAAAAAAAACCAAAAAACAAAAAAACAAAAATGACCACATCGAAAAAACCTTACAATATATATGCTTTGACAAGACTTATTTATGTAAAAGTACTTTTAGTTCACACACACACTTCCACAATTAAATCTATAAAAAACAGCAACCAAGCAAATTAAAAATTAATGACTTCAAAATTGTTTAAGATAAAAATAGTCAGGAGTCTCATGAGTGACCACAGAGCTACAATGTGAGGCTATAAAATTCTACTAGGCTCAGCAAAAGACAATGATGTGAATTAATTTTCTTGCTATCCTGCCAAAACCTTTTAACATTAGACCATATTTAGTTTCTCTTTTATGTATTTCATCTTAGACGATTTTTGTTTTAAGGGCATATGATTTTATATGTTCACTATGCAAACTGTGTTTTGCTATTTTTCATGAGCAAAAATTCCTAAAGGGAAGGCAAAGTGAAACATACTATAATGGTCATATTACACCCATAAAACACATGGGCATGCATAACTACTGTAATATTGTTCTGCAATCTCTTCAGGTTACCAAACATATAAATCTAAGAATCTCTTAAAAATTACAGTCTCACCACTTATTCATGGAACTGCTGGTGGACATCCTGAATTTGCTTCCCTTTTGCAATGTTAAGATAAAAATGTTCTTTTAAGTTGCATAGATTTAGAATTATAAGTACAGGAAATTAACAATGGAAAGACAATGGAGATTATTTGTTATATCATTTACACTATATTAGGGCATTTTTAACATCTTTGTCCACTTGTCAGGACACAAATATGAGGACTAAAAGAAAAGTGAGTAAAATGAACATCAGTACTCAGGACACTGCAGGAAAGGCCGAGTATAACATACAATTTCAAAAAGATGAATAAGGTTCTCTCTCATTCTAGATTAACAGTTATGGCATTTGGGTGATTATGAATTAGACTTAGAAGAGAGGAATATGATTGAACTTCAAAATGATTAAAAACAAACTAAATTTTCAAGGAAAACACCACAGTACAATACTAAAAATCCAATTTGACTATATCTAAAATCGAAACCACCTTAAAAATCCAAAAAATGTGAAGTACAACATTCATAATCCTAAAATAAGTCTACTATATTCATAACAAATTCTCTCCTTTTAAAAGGGCTTTTTAAAATTATTCTCTCAATATTTACCCACTTAAAAAATAAAATTGAGGCCATGGAATGCTAAACATTTTGGATTACTCAGACCACTAGGACAGACAGTCCTCATTAAGGCCAGAGTTAAATACGGTGTGCCGCTATGGGATACTGACATTCTTCCCATGCTGCTCTTAAAACTAGCCAATCAATTGTTAGTACTCCCATAGCCGTATGGATACGGTATATCATTTACATCCAATGTGTGCTCTGAGTAAAATTTGTAAAAAAAAGAAAAAGGAAAGGAAATCCGCTACAATGTCCAACACAATACAGTAATGTTCAACTGAGTTATTATAAAATAAATCAGTGATTAATGTCCAATTGTTAAGGATCAAATAAGACTATGAAAGGATTGTCATGTGAAGCTACACACAAATTGTCAGTTCAGTCCAGTGGGACTCATATTAGCTTTGATAAACTGTCTTGGGGCTGATAGCTGTTTTTTTAATGAGATCTATTAGGCAGAGACTAAAACACTTGAGATATGCTAAAAAGTACAGTATACAGATGTCAAACACAAACACCTATTAGTAACTTTCATTTGTCCATTCCCAAGGCAGAAATGCATCAGAATTGTTAACCAAGTGAGGCTATGAAATTACAAGGGAAATTTCAAATTATTAAAAAATATATTTCAAATGCAAAATGCAATGTTATTAAATAAAATTCAGTTTAAACTCTCTTCAAATATAATTCTGAAATTTGTGATTTACTATGTGCCTTTTTATTGCCTATTTTATAAAAGGAATTAATAGAAAAAAGTATTGAGGACTGTATTTTATAGATCTTCAAGGTGCAATACAAAAAGCATTAGGAAAATGTGGTCAAAATGCAACAAAAATGCTAAATTAACATGGCTAGAAACAATTTTCTTTCTATAGTTAAGTGGCTAACTATACCACATTTACTAAATACCATTATATTTTAAGACTCTGACACTCTTAACGTAACCACCTCAAGGGTTTTTCCCCTATAAAATATATTTTTTTCTATTTTAGTCTAGATAACAGTGCATAGCATGTGAAATAGTACATATTTTAAAAACAAATATTAGCAATTAGGATTATTCCGATTTTTCATTTAGACAAATACATTAAGTACACATCGTTTCAACAGTATATGCATTATTTAGACAAACTTATTTACAGTGAAATTATTCAGAAATATAAGGCCACATTACTGCTCGCCTTACTATCCTAATGAGTATTAAGTAGCTTTTAATATAACCAAAATAAAAAGACAGTAAAACTATTTTTTGAACTTGCACTTGAACTTGGGTCTATATGTTTTACTTCTGTACATTTTTCTAGGAATACATTAATCTGGCATGTAAAATAACTAAATCATTTCAAACCTTTTAGAACATTGGTGTTTACCTGATGTACAAATGCAAATAAATGTCCACAGTCTCCAAAGGGTTAACGCATTTTGCTACCACTTTGAAACAAGGGATGCCATTACAATGAGTCAAAATAAAACTGAGTCATTATGAAATTTATTATAAATCTCTAACTCCCAATCAAAGAAAAAGTCTACATATGAATAGGAAAGCTCTAATTAGGTAGTCTAGAGACTGGAAACACAAATAAGATATTTTGATTTATAATTTATAAAAATGTACCTATACAAAGTATTGCAAAGGTAACAGCCACACTACTCAAGTGCCAGACAACTAATTTAAATATATTAAGCATATTTTAGGTTACACACACACAAAATAAAAATAAAAACCCAACTGGTCTGTTATGTTTGCATGTGCCTGATTTCAAACACTAGTGGTAATGTTTCCTTAACATTGATATATGACCTTTGTAATTTACAATGAAGAAGGCTGTTTTTTTCAGGCTAATTAGAACTGTTTCAAATTTTCCTGCTAAATATATGATAGAAAATCCTTTCAACTTTTTTTTTTTATTATTATTCTAGAATTTCATTCCATGTCAACTTTGTTCCAATCAAAATATGCTTTGAATTAAATGATTTTGATTGAATATGTGGATCACATTTCACTTCTAAGATTTAAAGTCCAAAAAGGAAAAGTTTAGCTTGGTCAAACAAAGCGAGAGCAGCCACTTTGCGGAAAGCTACTCACATTTACAAAGACTGACAAATTGTTTGTGTGCACCATTAGGTCTAGGTTTTGCAATAGTTGCCAGATTTCCTGTCCTTCTAATAAAGATATTAACTCTTTAAATGCTGACCTATAAGTAACCAACTGTATTTCAATTTTAAATGTAACTTTTCCTATATATAATCTTCTGAGCACAAGAGAAAATAGAAATCTAAAAAAATCTAACGTGTTATTAAACATGTATCAAGCTAAAGCTTGCCCTGCAGGATTGCAGGAAGGAAGAAGACAGCAGACCTGCTATTAATGACAAAACTCAACATTCCATATGGAGTGATATAAATTTCACAAATATGAAACTGACATTAAAATTTTGCATACAACTGGTGGTCTCTAACTTGCTCTTAAGTAATTTAATTTCCATACCAGTAAATTATTGGATTTTTATTAATTTATTGTACTTTGTAATTTATTATAGACATCAAACATTGCAGGCACTATGAGTGACTACTGTACTTTTCAGACTATACAGATTAGATTACTCAGTTTTCATTCTCATTTTTTGCAATCATGTTTAGAAATGCATTGACAATTTATTCATATTTTTATCTACCTAAAGTTTGTATTTTACTTCACATCTCTAAACACTACCACTTTGCCTCTTTGTACCTCAGTTTCTGCGTGTGAAACAGAGATACAGATACTAACCTCTTTTGTAAAGTACTTGGAAATCTATTGATGAAAAGTACTGTAAAAGAGGTAGTTATTACCAAAAGACAAGGAAACAAGAAAAAAACGATATAAGAAATGGGCAGCTGAGGGAATACATGTATGGGTATGTATGGCTTTCTTAAAAAAAAAAAAAACAAGTTAACTCGAGATAAATAGAAAGGAAGCTTTTCTAGAAAGAATAATATAATGTGGTGGACTGTGGAAAATAATCACACTAAAAGATCTTTATAACAGAATTTTTTTTAAATCACCTATAAAACATTAAGCTAGGTTCAGAGTTCTCTGGAATAGCATAACACAATGAAAAGTGATTTCGTGGCAAAGAGATTTTGGTGCAAGCAGTACTGCATTGAAAAGACACTTTGGAATTTAGTACCTCAAAGATCCTTTCTAAATTTATATAATCTACTACCCAAATGTTAATTAGTACCAAGTTTTGATAAAAATCTCAAGGACTTCTGCACTTTTTGTCAAGGCAAGCATTCTTTCCGCAATTGTTATTTTATAGTTTTAAATGGACTAGTCAACCAGCTGTTATGTATTTTATAAACTTAAGGCTGCATTTCCTTTGAAATTCATAGTTTTAGTATTAACTGAAGCTTGTATTGTTACATGTCAAAATCAAAACTTGCAAAACTGTCTGCAGTCTGTATTCACAGCGACTGCACTACTAGGTATAGTAGTCACTTTCAAAAACTTGCCAATTGCCTTATTTAATTATTTCCTAGTATACTAGGTTCTATTTCGGCAGCACACTAAGTAATCACAGGGAGAAGTAGGTAATCCTGAAAATATTGAAGTAATTTTCTAAGGCACAAGTAGCATGTTTTTAAGCATGAGCACTGTACACAATCATATATGGAGACATATATTACAATTTTACATTTTTAAACCCGGAAAATTTCAGTTAACTAACACCACTTCACCTAGGCACCTAAAATCATGAAGTCTATAATGTTCAAACTTACACACTGATCCTGCAAACATTTACACAGATATTTAACTTTACTCATGTGGACAGTTTCATTGGCTTCAATGGGACATCTCACATGAGTGAAGTAAAACACCTGTTATGTTTCCAAGATCAAGGCCATACACTTAAGATATCTGCTGTAAGAATAGATACAGCACATGGGTATTAGCTTTCTTTTTGTTTAGTGGGAGACAGGTAGTTGGACTCATAGGGTATGTCTACACTGCAATAAAAGACCTGCAGCACCAAGTCAATTGACTCAGACTTGCAAGGGCTAAAAACAGCAGTGTAGATGTTTGGACTCCAGATAGAGCTAAGGCTCTGAGACCTCCACCCCTGCAGGATTTAATAGCCTAGGCTTCAGCCCACGCTCAGACAGCTACACTTCTATTTTCAGCCCCATGAGCCCAAGTCAGTTGACCCGATCTCTGAAACTTGGTATCAGGAATTTTTCTTTGCAGTGTAGACATACCCGTACAAACACAAAATACTGAAGGCCCCACTCTAAAATCCAAATATTTGGATAATTTTCTTCAGTATGAGAGAAGAGCCTTTCACTCCATATAGCCAATAAAACATTAAATCAGAACAGAGTGAAGAATGTGTCTGCCGAGTTTGTGGAACATCAATTTTCTTTCTTTTGTTAGTTATTCAAAATTATTAAAAATTCTTCATGATTTTGTTTATGGTTAGCCAATTAAAATACAGAATTTGAGCAGTGTTTATCTATATTTGACACATCACATGATATTGTTTTCGCTCCTTGATTGAATGACTGAAACTCAATCAGAATTCTGATGCAAATATTTCCAGAAAGCAATTTTAAAATTTGCTACAGCAAATATTCAAAGTGTGCGACCTTAAAATTCTTTCTGTAAATATTCATGCAAATAAACCTAATGCATCGATATCTGTTGTAAGAGTACACACAGCGGGTGTTCCAGAGGGTCACACACCTTGCTACTCATGTAGGTGCGGTGCTGTGTGTCATCCAACTTTTTCAGTGCAAATGGCTTTGCAGGTTTAAGGATTATCTGAGAAGTTATCCAAGGGACAGAGTCTGAACTTGACGGCCCCTAGAAACTGAGAATGTAGCTGTGGAAGCTGAAGCTGAAAGAGTTTTGACAGTAATGAATTCCTCACTGGCACAGCATAATACAGTGAGCAGGTGCCCGGTTTTGAACCAGAACACCCAGTTGAAAAGGGACCCTGTCGGCTCTGGTCAGCACCACCGACCAGGCTGTTGAAGTCCGGGCAACGGTGCTGCAATGCTAAGGCACACTAGTACCTACCTGTCCCGGCTCCGCGCTGTGCCCTGGAAGTGGCCAGCAGATCTGAGTCCTAGGTGGCCGG
>NC_133773.1:60044458-60109028 GCF_003597395.2 Chelonoidis abingdonii
GGGGGCGGGGGGCACCCACAGGGCTCCGTGCACTGCCCCTGCCCCCCATTGGCTGGTTGGCAGCATGTGGAGCCTCCTGGCCCCCCCAACTAGGACCCAGACCTGCAGGCTGTTTCCAGGGCATGCGCAGCATGGTGCCAGGACAGGTAGGCAGCCTGTCTTAGCCCTGTGCTGTGCCATTGACCAGGAGCCACCTGAGGTAAGCCCACACCTCAACCCAAGCCTCAACCCCCGTCTCTGCCCTGAGCACCCCCAAACCCAGAGCCCCCTCCTGCACCCCAAACCCTTCATCCCTGGCCCCACCCCAGAGCCAGCACTCCCAGCCCAGAGCCCTCATCCCCTTCCACACCCCAACAACCTGCCTCAACTTGTAGCCCCCTCCTGCACTCCGAATCCCTCAGACCCACTCCTCAGCCTGGAGCTCCCTCCTGCACCCCAAACCCATCACCCCCGCCCCAGAGTCCACACCCCCAGCCAGAACCCTCACCCCATCTGCACCCCTAACTCCCTGTCCCAGCCCAGAGCCATCTCCCATACCCTGAACACATTTCTGGCCCCACCCTGGAGCCCACACCCCCAGTTAGAGCGCTCACCCTCACCCCAACCCCCTGCCCCAGCCCAGTGAAAGTGAATGAGAGTGAGCCACCAATAGAAGGGAAATGTAGTGAGCAGGGCATCAAGGAAGGTGCAGGGCCTCGGGGGAGAGGAAGGGCTACGGTGTTCGGTTTTGTGCCACTAAAAAGTTGCCAACACTACAGAAAAAGTGCAGTCCAAGGAACAGCTCCCACAGAAACAACAGAAAATCCTCAGGAGCCAACTGAAAGGGGCCTCACGTGGTTGGCTCGACAGAAATTGGGCAGGGAGAGGAAAGCTCCAAGAAGATGAAGGCGGGAGTAAAATTGATTGGGATGAGTTCGTGAACGTGTCCTGACAGGAAAAAAAAAATACTGCGTGAATAATAAAGCTTGTGTTGTAACGCTGCAAGGTATTATTGGCAACCATCAATCATAGATCCCACAGACATTCAGAGTGTGTCCCCACAATGCAGCTGGCAGCATGCCTCCCAGCCCAAGTAGGCTGACATGTACTAGCTCTGCTCAAGCTAATGCACTAAAAATAGCAGTGTGGACTTTGCAGCTTAGGTGGCAGTGTGGGCTAGCCTCCCAAGTATGGACTCAAGAGTTCAGGTGGGCTTGTACTCAGGCTGCTAGCCAGTGCCGCCACCTGTGCTGACATGTCCATGCTACTTTTTCTACATTAGCTCCAGCAAAGCTAGTACATGTCTGTCTAGCTGGGCTAGGAGGCACGTTGCCAGCTGCAGCACAGACATACCCACAAAGAAATGTCATTGAGCACAGGGCCTTGCTTGGCTTAACTAAAACTAAAACTAAAACTAAAAAACTAGTGTAAAAACTGGAACAAAAAATGGAAGGGTTTCTGTGCAACACTTGGACATCACTAATTTAAAACAGTTTCCATTTTGTTGTCAGAGGACTTCTGATCTCAAGAGGAGGTGACTACATGCCATCCCTGGCCACCGAAGGCTGGATGGAAATTCCTTTAAGCATATCATTTGCTATTTCTATTTCTGATGCACAAAATGTTGGACAGAGGCCAGGAGCCCCCTTTCCTCTAAGATTCAGCACGCTGTTTTCTCAGTGAACTTCATACATGCTTGCATGAAGAGTGTCAGACTTAGAGCATGTCTACACTTAACCACTGCTGTATTGCTTCAGTGTAGATCTACCTACGGTGATGGGAGGGGTTCTTTTCTCAGTGTAGGTAACCCTCCTCCCTGAGAGGCAGTAGCTAGGTCGATGGAAGAAGTCCTCCATTGATCTTGCACTGTCTATGCTGGGGCAGGAAGAGTGGGGAGAGATGTCAGCAAAGCTACGATCATGCAGGGATTTACTATGGAAAAAATCACTAAAAAGCTTCAAAAAATAAACATAGATGTAAGATATGGCGTAAACTACTAGGTAAAAATATTTTTAAATAAATGTATTACAATTGCATCTGTTGTAGCAAAAACAACCCTGATCAAACAAAACCCCAAACGAAAAAAACCCACCCAAGTTACAAATAGTACAGTATAGAGTTGCTTTCATTAACACAGAGGCTGTTCTAAACCTTCTGTCCAAAATACAACAGACACCAAAAACATGGTATCCAATGAAAAACCTCAAAGAGACAGTATCCAGTGAAAAACTCAAATCTTTACCATGCAAATAACCAGCCAGCTGATCCAAATCATTAAAATGAAATTTTTAAAGCCCTCCTTCACACCATTTTAATTGACAGCAGCAGAATTACAAGATTTTAATCTCACTTTCTAGCTGAATTTGGAATAAAAGCTAAACAATAATTATTATGATTAATGGTAACTGAATTAGCATCCAGGAATACCAACATCCTAACTCCTTGAAATTAAATGTACCAACTCTGGCATACAAGCTTTAACATCCAAACTCCAGAGGTAAACATGAGGATAATATGAATTCTCTGTCTGAAGTTCAGTATTATTAAGAACCCAAACTAACTGAAATATTTGGCTTCGAAAGGCTAGAGGTCCCCACTATTGTAACCAACGATAATAAACAAGGAGTAAAATAGTTAACCTAGGTGTTATTGATTCCTGGATGATCTCTAAAACCTCCTATAAGTAAATCTTAAATAAGTTCAAATGTCATTATTTAATTAGAATACTCAAATGATTAGGGAAATTAACACAATTTTTTTTCAGAATGAAAAACTACTTATTCTAACCTGGTATAAATTGATACATTAATATGATTAGCCACACTTCATCTTGGAGCAGGGCTCCAGTGTTAAACCAGGTTTAAAAGCTGAATTCAATATTTTTGTGTTTGAGTAAAAGAGCCTCTTCAAATATGGAGAGTGGACGTGTGTGGGTGTATACAAATTATATTGATCTTTAGAGTCAGAATTTAAGCTATACAAGTAAGTAAGGGCAGGACCTGCCAGCCCCAGGAGACTAAATCACAACTTCCCTGTCATCTTTTAGAGGAACAGTCTGACTTGGTACTGAGGCCTAGCCATGTATGCTTCTCAGTAGCTTAGCTGAACAAGGAAAATTGTTATACTACCCACAACAAGCAGATGTTATGCAGAGGAGTGGAGAAAATTTCTGCTCTAGTCACTGACTCTCTCCTGTACAGACTATAACATTACCTTTTCACATGTAGGAACCAGTTTGTAAAACAGAAAAACAACAATGAATATAACTGGCACAGAAATACAAGGTTACCATCTCTTTGAAAATAAAAGTAGACTCCTAAAGGCATATCTGCATGCCCCTCTTTTCCTATGTGAGTAAAAGGTAAGCAGGGCAGCAAGGCAAGAGTTAATTGAAACTAAAGTGTGTGCTGGGGGAGGAGGGAGAACTGAGAGTTAATCAGGGACCGTATCCAGAGCCAGGCATGGATAGGCCTCACTAATGAGCCTCAAGTACCCTGCAGTGGCTTTCAAACCTAACTGGCTTCAAACGATGCCACCCCATGACAGAATGTGGCTAGCCAAAAGAGGAAGGTGATTAGAATAAATGACTGGAGTAATTAACTCTGATTTGAAACCACCTGACTGGAAAGAGACGCTAGGAGCTGTTTAGCTGATGGTCTTCTGGTTAAAAAAAGAAAGCTTTCCTTTGCTCTTGTGTTTGTGTGTGTTAGAAGAGCTCTTCCTTTCAAATAGGTATTTGGTGGCACTAATGAAAAGCAGCTTTCATTCAAGGGCCTCCCCATTCATTTCAAAAGGAGAAGAAAATAAAAGCTTCAAAGTAGAACTAATTTACTTCACCCAAAAACCCCTTTGGTGAGTTTGCATTATCAACAACAGAAAAAAAACCTCTCTAACATATGCTTTAAAATATAATATTCTCTTTTAAGAAAACAGCAATTTAAAAATTTTAATAATATCTATCATCATCTTTACATAAAAATATGAAGGATTTAAAGAAATTCAGCCCTCTTGTTTTCTTGGACTATTTTCAGGTCAGTCCTGCCAACATTCCTCTCCCCACCCCCCATGTTAATGAGGTTTATTCCCTCTAGTGGTAGGACCTTTATTTTTTTGAACTGTGGAAAAAAAGCAAACATTCTACATATTCCTGAAATGGGATAAACAATCATCAACAGCTCTTAGGCAGCATACACAGTCACTTAATCTACCACAGTATCTTGCCACTTTATTTTACAAAGAAGAATTACAAAGAGTGGGGGCATTACTACCTGCTGTTTTACAAGCAATCAGTAATTCATTTTATCAGTGTTGTCCTGTACCTGCTGAGTAAATGCTTTAAAAAAAAGTTTCACTAACTGCCCAGTAACAACTACAGTATGGTAGCAAAAGCAATTCACCAAATGTTTATGCTGAGATTCTGATTTATTTGACAGCTTTAAACCTTCAAGCCATGATATAATTAAATGTTTTGACAACTAAACAAAAACTGTATAAATTTGAAAGCTGTTAAAAAAAACTTCTGTATCAAATATGAAAATGCAATATAAAGTCTAAACCACATTTTTAAAATGCCCCTATAAAAATGAATGCAATTTTTACATCTCAAATATTTTTCCTCTCACCTATTCTAGAACTGTATTTAAAATATTCCATGTCTTTTAATCATGGTTTTAACCTTCAAATATCACTTTAGGTAAGATAACATTACAATAAAAGTAATCAGAACACTCCCATTACTTAAAGAGAAATGAAACATGTAAAACATTAACAAAACATTTTCAAAGTAAAACCCAAACAGTACTAAGTTATATTTTGTTAGGTAATTTTTGATATTTCAGTTGTTTAAAAATACAGATCTACAGCTGTCACGACAGCTTAGCAGACCAATAATGCACTATGATGTTAATCCTGTTTCTCCAAAGGACCCTGGTTCAAGTCTCAGATAAGCCTTTATGTTGATGTGGACCAGCAAGATTCAAAATGGCATTTCTTATGGATGAGAAGGGGGCACACAATGCACAAAGAATGTTGAAGATTGAGTTTAGAATCAGAAAAACTTGAAGTTTATCATTTGTATCCTCACAGATCATCTAAGTGGGACTCACCACGCATAATTAAAATTAAAATGAGAATAGTTCATATAAAGAAAAACAAAAACAAATCGCCCTTAAACTCTGATTTTTCACCGTGAGGTCAGTTTATATCTTCAAAATGCAGTTTCGTTATCATTTTTGGTAGTATGTGTATAACATGTGGGCTTACTGCTGAACTGAAAAGTTAATTGTTTAAACAATGTATAATTATATAACCATTATTTAAACATTAAAGCCTTTAAGCAAATATGTTAAAACATTTAGAATCAACTCTGTAAAGCAGCTGAAGAGCACTGTTGCTCTGAAGGAAATTGTAATCCAGCTAAAGGTAACAATGACCAGTTGTTTATAAAACTACTGAAATGTTTGGGAACCAGTTCACATTCTCATGCTATGTTTATGTTTCCATTTATCATCCTTCTCCTTGAGAAGATAGCTCAAAAGGAAGAAAGACTAGAGAACAAAATCTTGTTTAAAGTTCACATGCAGACATCAGGTAATTTAACAAATTGAGACAAAAACGGGGTTGCCTGTATACATCTAAAAACATTATTGCATTAAATCATTCCACCCCACCCCCCAAGGAACTCATACTTGCAGTGTAGTTTATATTTATTTTGTATATTTGGCCATGCCAAGGATTTCTAGCTTATAAGATAGAGAGGATGATCCAAAAAACAAATCAAAAGGCTAAAATACGCAGTAAGTGCAATTTTGATGCAATTGTTATTAATCAAAGATCAGAACTGACCTGCGTTTACAGCAGGCTATTAAACTTATTTCTTAAATATGATATATAGAGATCTTTTTCAGTGTATTGAGTTCTGTTAGAAATGTATGAGTCTATGGGACAAATTCAGGCTGAGTATAGGCAGTAAAGTAAATGGAAAAATAGCTATACATCAAATTGCAGATGTCATCCTGATTTCTGAAATGATGCATGTGATCACTGACACAGTGGAATACCTTTTGCTTATACCCAGGCTGAATATGGTTCTATAAATTACCATTTTGTTTCATCAAAGGATTTGGGTGTACATTCTGGATACAGTTAGATACCTCTTTTCCACCTTCCTCCCCAGTGTTTTTTGGAAGGAAATGAATAGGGAAGCTTTAAAGATCAAAGTTAAAGGAGCACTTTCAAACAAGTGACTTCTGAATTGTATTTTTTTAAACTTAATTTTTCTACAATTTAAGATTATTAGAACAGAGACTGGATAAAAAAATCTACATCGTCATTCTGCATATAGTCAGTTTCTTTTTCCGTTTGTGTAGATCTCACACAGACAATGGGCAGAGTAAATATTTTAAAAAATTAGGAGAATGTAATTGTAAAGCTACAGATTTTTCCAGTGGGCATGAAGCAGTTTTAAGTACCTAAAGCTACTTTCAGCACATTTGGTGAAACTGACTAGAATTTAAGTTGACAGTTTCCCTTTAATATTGTGACAGGAGAACCCTCATCAGAAAAATATTGATGTTTGTGAATTAGAAAATGAAGCAGTGAAAAATCAATTACATTATTTATTTTCACCTAAAGGAAACCAAAGTTGATGTTAAGACTATACTTCACTCATGAGGTTGTAGAAAAAAAATGGTGTTAGTGTGTCAACCTTAATTTTGAATATCCTGACTTTTGTTACTTTATGTTACAACCATTTAATACGAAAATCTCTTTAACTACTCAGTTACAAAAGATTTATTTTCATTAGGTTTTCTCTAGTAAGAATATTAAGTCTATGTAAATACATAGAAACTTGTAATTTTTTTAAATTAATCAACAGACAACAGATTAAAGGAAATATATATGTAGCCACTTTTGTACAAATGGATTTTTTATAAGATTGATATTTTATATAATTGATCCTTGAGAAGCAGTATGGTCTATCATGTTAATTCTCATAACATGCAAGTCTACAAGATAAAGATCCTTTTAGTATTTGGTATGGAAATTAAGTAAAATAATTCTGGAATTTTGCCTCTAGAATATATCAAGGTTCTATAAATCACAGTTTGAAGTTATGATATGCAAATTTTCTTTTAGGTAAAAATCTATCTGTGGTCTAAAAGAATAAGAAAAAAGCGTCAAAATCACTTTTTTTTTTTTAAACACTCTCTACCTAAAAGTTAACCAAACAAATTTTCATCAAAGTAAAAGAAAAAAAAATTGAAAAGTCAACTTTTAGCTAGGTTACTGTTTAGCAGTTAGGAACCATTTAAGAACACTGAAGCTTGCTAGAGAAATCTGGTTAACTTATGAGATACAAATAGCACCTTACAATGAAATTATTGAATATTTACAAATAGTATAGCATCTCCAATTATCCTATACACACAGAGAAAATGTCAGTGGGATAAGATACTTGGTAGAACCACTTTCAATTTAAGTGAATGACACTTAAAATTTACCACTATCGGTGCCAATACACACAGCCTAAGTATTGTAGGATCACCAAGAGACTATCTGGAAAATATGCTGGATTCCCAGATCCATCTGTACATGCAACTACTGTGTGTGTGTAAATACACACAAATATATACCTGTTTTAAATTCTATTATGGACTGCTCCAAACAAAACACACACACAATTAATTTCTACTATAACAGTACTCGGAGGTCCTACTCAGGACAGGGACCCCAATCTGCTAAGCCATAAACAGACATACATCGAGAAATTACAGCACATTCAGCTATTTACTAGACAAAAGCAGAATGCTCTACGTGACTTAATATGTGCACTCAGTAAGAAAGTAACCCATGATTCATTCCATACACAGTCTGCTTTAAATATATAAATGGAAGGAGACAAGACCAGATTCACAGACTATTTTCCAGAATCGCTTTCCTAACATACAAAAACTAAAAATTTGCTCCATTTTGTTATGCATATCCCATGAAGTCTTGAAACATTGTATAGTCAATGGAAGTTTCCACTGAGAAACTGCAAGTTTACTAATCCTACTATAAAACATAGGCCACTGCATACACTTTAAGTACATTTTTTATATCCTAGTCACTATTGAAATCAAACCTGATTTCTACTGAACCAACAAAAGGCACACAGGCCAATTTTCAAGTTTCCATCGCCTTTCCATGAGGCGCTAGCATTGTTCACAAAAGAGGCTGAAAAACGTTTTTCCTTGTAGAGGAAGTTTTTTCTATCACTCCTTCCATGGTTGAAAATGGCTTAACCATTTTTGATTAAATGTTCAGAAAATAATTGTTCCCTTACTGACCGCAGGCATACCAAATTTCAGCTAAATAAAGAATCTAAGAAACACCTATGGAAATGAAAACAGTGTTATAATGAAAGTACCTAGGTATCCTTAAATATGGTTGTTATAGGTGACATGTAGTGATTCCTCTACCCAAAGATGATTTTTTAAAAATTGTGCAAAACCAGATCCACTATTCTTGAATAGGAAGAACAGGAAAAGTGCACTTTTCCCTTATTTAAAAAAAGGGGAAAAATACAGAATTAGCACTAAAATGGTAGAGTTCACAATGTTTACATTTGGCAGGGAAACAGCCCTCCTTGCACAGGGCTTGAGTGTTCTGATGAAAACTGGTGTCAATTTGACCAATTATAATGGTTTACAATATGCACATTTTATATACACAGTACTATGTCCATGAGTTTTTAACACTTTTAACACACAACTTTTAACTCTAAAGTGGCATGAAATAACCTTAACTTTTCCCTTTGTGTGCACACACATTACACAATAGTCCCTAATTACATCTTAAAAAATATTTCTTAAAAAATGTAATGCAATATCACATAATGTTTTTTATACTTTTGGATACATGTGTGGCCTCTGTGCTATTCTGTACATGCTAACAGAGTCAATTTTATATTCAATTACACAATGAACAATTTTTGCACAACATAATAAAGATTAAGTAAAACTACACAGACAATATTGAAAGTTTGCTTGCATTAATTAGCTTCAGATTTATTTGGCCAATTGACTTCTCTCTCAAATTGCACATAAGGAAGTTGTGTTGGTGGTTAAAATAGTATTATTATTTATTTTTTTTTGGTAGTACATGGTTGCTGGTTAAATTAAAATACATATCTTAGAACAAAATTTATCAAAATAAAATGTGCGAGACACTACAGATACACAATTTTCACTGTTTTCCAGTGTAAGTATACAAGAATAAAAGTAAATTACAAGATACTACAAACTGTAATCTAAGGTTATGAAAATGTGCGTTTTTGAAGGCATGGTAGTAACTCCATACTACATATACAGTAGTTGTGTTTTCTATACCCCTCTAATGTCTGCTTTTTGCCAGAAAATTGGTGTGGTTAAAATAGGTTAGTAAAATAATTTTCCTGATAATTTGGTAACCAAAGAATAAAAAAAATTAAATAGATCTTAGTCACAACTTAGTTATGTCTTCAATTTTACATGTCATGATTTCCTGGCCACCTTTACCTCAGAGCAGAGGAAATATTTAAGTATGAAAAATTTCACATTGTATAGCTCTCTATGCAGAGAAGCATACAGTAATTCTGTCCAAAAAGGCTAATGTAAAAAAAATGTTTAAGGAAGCTTAGTTACGGACTGGTACTTCACGAGGCTCTTAGTGTATCAGTGTTTAATTTATAAAGATTCAATTTTTAAATTACTAACCAGTCAGCATTTAACAATTTTACTCCTAAGCACTTAACCCTGTTCCACAATGGAGCTGATCATGAATAAGCACAGAGCAGGGTATGGGGGGATCTGGTGAGGGACTTGGAGTGGGCTCTGAACTCTGCGAGGCAGGAATCTACAGCAGGTAGTAGACATGCTAGGGTCCAATAAAACAGGGTATCGGCTTCTGGATATAGGCAAAGAAGGAAAGCAGACTACGCCAACCCCAACAGTAAAAAAAGAAAAAAATCATGAGTCAGACCCAAAAATATTAAATAGCTTTAAAAGCATGATATTTATAAAAGCACATTAGGGTTCTTTTTATTGGCCTTTTGAATTTTGAGCCTCGGGGGGGGGAGGATTAACATTTTCATGCTTTTTATGTACAATCATGAGGATTAGTAACTTTTTTAAAAAAGGAGCCTCTTCCACAATCACATGACTCCAGAGGCTGGGGCTTTAAAAAAAACACTAAATTATTGCAAGACTTGCAGTAAATATTGCATGATAGGCAACACTGGTTTTGGAATATGGAAAAAGCCAAGGAGAGAGTCTCTTAGAAGCTGGAAACACAGAGCAGCTGTGGATTCAAACTTTCACTAATCAGCTCAAACTTTCACTAACCAACATGAAAAGCTTTTCACGGAAAGCTGCAGGAGCCTAGCATTATATTAAATCAGAGATTTACTAAAAACAAAAGAAATGTATCATTGTTACATGCTATACAACGGAAGATGAATCATTAAGCATCTCTATTAAAATTATGGAAACAGGCTGCTACGGTTACATAAACAATTCTAAAAGCCATTTTAACATCCATTTCACACACAGACACATTAAATAACATTCTTAATCATCAATACTAAAACAACCTTAACTCTGCCTAGGTAGTAAAAGCGCTAACCACAACACATAAATTAATCATATCCATTTGTCATATAGGATAGCTTTCTGTCAGTGTTGTACCTAAATGTTCAGTATCTTTCTCTTAGTCAAACATAGCTTGTAAAATTTTGTAAAATTTCATAAAACTAATAAAAAAATTTCAGACAGCAATTTATTCCAACTGAGCAAAATAATCCCATGTACCCCTAATTACATGAGTAATAGTGACACAGCTATTATAAGAATATGGGCTGAGTATAATGTATGCCAGATCATAAAAATATGCCTATTAGATGAAACCA
The DNA here is from genome assembly GCF_003597395.2 of Chelonoidis abingdonii. Classification (NCBI taxonomy): domain Eukaryota; kingdom Metazoa; phylum Chordata; order Testudines; family Testudinidae; genus Chelonoidis; species Chelonoidis abingdonii. Next base: position 60,055,365 of record NC_133773.1, read on the forward strand.
GGAGCTAATCACATTGTAACAAATCTCAAACCTGAAACTACACAGCAAATGAAACAAACATATACTCAAACATCCAAATGTATAATAATAAGACACCATATGAGATGAAGGTCTACCTCCCATTAGAGTTAAAAAAAAAAAAAAAAAAAAAAAAAAAAAAAAAAAAACTGCCACTGACAACAATAGAAGTTTGGATCAAGCTTTAAATAACAACATAAACCCAGGGGTAAAGTTAAAGATGACTGTTGTGTTAATAATCCAGAATATTTTTTGCTTCATGGACTGTGAGAGAGATTTACTAGTTTAGTCAGTCTATAAGGTGCCACAGGACTCTTTGCTGCTTTTACAGATCCAGACTAACACGGCTACCCCTCTGTTACTAGTTTAAATGTTAATGCTACAGGCCTACCAATTTAGGTAGGGAATACCCTGGTTTTAAATAAATGTCCACATTTGTTTGATTTTTATTTTTTTTCCAGACTTTTTAATGATATACCTTCTATATATAGAGTAACATACAGAATTTCTTACATTAAATAAAATCATCTTGTCTTAACTGTAATTATACTTTTTGAGAAACCATACGAGAAAAAATTGTTGCATAATAGTGTATCCAAAAAAGGGGCAGAGTTAAGATTGTATGTGAAACCTGAACTTTATTTCTTTAGCATTTACTTACTTTTGAGTGCTTCATCTTGTAAAAACAAGGTCTCTAGTGTAATTTTTGATCCAACATATATGCACGCTAATTATATTTATTATTCTGAACAATGGAAAACAATATAAATGTAGCTCAACACCAGGTATATGTAAATAGCAGTACTAGAGTTAATAAAAATATAGTGACATTCTATGCTCTTTACCATTTATCACAGGTTTCATATTTTAAGTGCTTCTGAAAAAAATGAGTGAACTGTACCTTAAGTTACAGAAAAAACTGCAAACAGAAATCAGTGAATAAATAGGGATACAATGCTCTGAGTGTTTTTGCTCAGCAGTAAACTAGACCAGGGATGGGGATGGGGAGTGTTACAAGGTTATTTTAAATATGCAGAAAAAAATAACCAAAATGCTTTAGCTTCTCTTTTTCCCCATCCCCCCATGTGTCACTTCAAATACTAAATTTGGTTTTTGTATAAAACATGAATGAGAGGCAGCTACAGTATGCTATGCTTGCTACTGTTCATACATTATACTTAATATGAACCATTCCATGAAACACTAACAACGTAAATTAGCATTTTTGTCATGAATTTTATATCATTCTTGAACCACCACTACAGAGAACACTGGTGGTGCAAAGTAGAAATTTACTATATTTTCTGTAAATTTTTACATTAGTTAATGAAATTTGGTGTTTAGTGTCATATAAAACACTTTTAAAAGCAGCATTTCCAATTTTAGTACAAATATTTAAAACAGTTCAGAATAAAGTTTATGTCCAAATACAATCTATTAACATCCAGCAAGTAGTGGTGCAGCTGCATTAGCTCATGTAATGTTTCACACATGGAAACCAAGATGCAAGATTACCTCATTTATGGTAACACTCATAAACTACACAGTACACAGTAAACATGTCTACCCAGCAAATTAAAATATCACTGCACTATGCAGCAGCTGAAACTATCCAGAACCTATTTATAATCCAATAGAAACAGAAATTTGTCTTCAGTTCTAGAAGGGAGAAAACAAAAAATTAAATTCCTCAAGTAAAATAAACTTCACTGCAAGTGTCACTTGCCCCAAGACTTCCTGCTTCCCACAAAAGACGTGCAACTCATTTTGGAGATCAAAGGTCACAGCTTTTACAATAGAATACGTTGTAACTAGCTTTAAAATAATTGAATACAACTGCAAACCAAATAACCTGTTTATATTGGCTAGAAAAAAGTTGTAGCTGTTTTAAGTCATTCCACTATTCCAATTTAAACCCGCATTAAAAAACTATCTGCTCCAAAACAACCAGATCCCCACATGTGTACCAGGTGGATTTGGTTACTCCTCAGCCATCTAAGTAATGAAATATCTCCAAGTAAATTACATTCCCTCCACAAGGTCTCCACTGTTTTGACTATCTTCTTCATCCCCGCCCATAAAGGGGAAAGGAGGTGTTCTAGAAGCATTAAAAATGGCAGTACTTTTTACTATCAGACTGATCAACAGTTTGCTGACTCTTGGAAACTAATCCCTGGGTCACCAATAAACCTCCCAACCTTTCTGTACCCACAAACATTGACATGATCACTGTGTATAATCAGCCATGTGGCAGATTCCCTCTCTTTGCTGTATCATGCAAGATCAATTGCTTTCATACCCAAATGCCTAGTGTGTCAGTGCCTTTTAGGTTGGCAATCTGACTACGCATGAAGATACCATACTAAAAGGTTTCTTTCAACTCAAGTACTCTTTCCATTTTGTAATTCTGTAACACAGCCATCTAAATGTCTCTCTTTGTTTCTGAGCTTGCCATAATATAGCCTCTTAATTGATATCCACTCAATTTTTTGCCTCAGATGGGATCAAACAGTTGCTCTAAACATTTCTCTAGTCAAGAGCTGTGCAAATATGCCACAAGCCCAACAGGAGATTCCATAATAAGAGTGTAGTTATCAATTTACATGAATCTGCTCTTCTGCGTCCTTTCCTTGTTTTGTACCCCCCTCCCCAGCAACATGACCACTTGCTAAAGAAGAAGGACAGAAAAATAGATTCCAATCATACTTTGCACAAATTCTTCCCTATTTGATTAACGATAAATTAATGTATTTAGTCCTCAAGAACAGAAAAACCTATATATACACACAAAACTCTTGTAATTGCCTGCAACATGCATATTTTTAAAATATTTTCACACACAGTGGTCAACAGACGTATCCATAGTTCACACTTTGCAGCACTCTGCAATGAAATGGGAGTGGGTATGTAATCCAAGTCTAACTTCAGTGTCAACAAGTAAATCCTAGAGAATTACTATGGCAAATACTTAGTGCCTTACAAGTTCCAAACACTGTACAAACATTCATGCCCTAATCTTCTGACAAATTCTCACCTGCAAGATATGGTTCATTTTACCTGGAGAATATCTGGCATGGAATCTGTCCCACGTTAATTAACAAAGCTCAGATATCTTCCTTAAGGACATAATTGATTTTGAGCTTTGCTGAGTTTTCTTAATATATCATTTCTGTCATCAGGATAAAAAAAAAAAATTAACTGACTCTAAAGTAATGGCTACACTGCCAAGATTGGAAATAATTCCAGAAAATTTAATTATATTGTTAACCTCAGTAACCTCCACTAGACTCGCAATTACCGCCCTAATAGAGATCCCCAAAAAACAAATCACCGGGCACATCAGAAAATAGTTAAAGGACTGAAATGATACTGATTTTTACAATGACACATATCCATTCAACGAACAACTACCATGCCATTTCCCTAGATAATCTGTATGTCTTCTCCCAGAAAAACCATAGCTCAGAATTCTATATAATTTTTCAACTCACAGCTGTTCAAACTCTAGGTGATATACAATTCTCCCAACTCAGCAAAATAAAAGTTTGAAAGCTTCATACAACTATATATACTGAAGAGATTTCAATACAGGTTGCTTTCTGATGGAACCCCTCTGTAGGAAAGGTCTGACATACTCATTATCTTCTTTTAATTCATTTGTTCTGACAAGTGTTTGTGGCTGCTAAAACAGGTCTACACAACTATCATCTAGTAAGACAGATAAGTTGACAGCATAAGCCTCAGAGTAACCTCCATAGCACACTTCCTACACTGGCTGACAGATTTTCCAGTTTTTCCTTGGACTGCCAAAATTCCTTCACACAAAGAATTTAGAGATGTAGGAAGATATGCTAAAAGATATGCTGTCATTCTCAGCTGAAAGGAATCCTAGCTCCCTGTTCAACCTTCTGAAAATGTATACCTTTTTCCCAAACACTCTTCAACCAAGACATACAAAGAAGAATTCATCTAAATAATATGTCTGTAAACATCTTACAACTGGTACTACCTATTCTAGAAAAATCCTATGGTATAAACTGAATGTAGGTTCTATACAAAGCAAAACCTGTTGTTTATATTTAACACCCCCCCCACCCCAAAAAAAAAAGGATAGGTTGTGAACGAAGGTCTCACAGAATGCTAAATGGCAATAGGAGGCATAGGGTATATATTTATTTACATACCATCTTCGTTAGCAATAAAGTAGTTGTTCTACAACAGGGGTAGGCAACCTATGGCACGGGTGCCGAAGGCGGCACATGAGCTGATTTTCAGTGACACTCACACTGCTGGGTCCTGGCCACTGGTCCAGGGAGCTCTGCATTTTATTTCATTTTAAATGAAGCTTCTTAAACATTTTAAAAACCTTATTTACTTTACATACAACATTAGTTTAGTTATATATTATAGATTTATAGAAAGAGACCTTCTAAAAATGTTAAAATGTTTTACTGGCACGTTAAACCTTAAATTAGAGTGAATAAATGAAGACTCGGCACACCACTTCTGAAAGGTTCTACAGCGTGTAACCCACTTGCAGTATGGCAAGATTATTCAAAATGCTGTAGTGAAAACTCATTTGTCACAATTTTCAAAAGTGTCTAGTGACTTTAGATGCTGAGTTGCAGGGCTAACAATAGCAGTGTAGATGTTTGGGCCCAGGCTGGAACTAGGTTCAGAGCTCAGGCTCCAGCCTCAGCCCGAACATCTACACTGTTATTTTTAGCCCTGGAGCCTGAGTCCCACAAGTCCAAGTCAACTAACCTGGGCACTGAGACTCCACACCAGGGGGTTTTGTTTGCAGAGTAGACATAGCCTCAAACTATGGGTGCCCATCTTGAGACATCTTGAAGAAGCCTAGTTTTGGAAGCACTCAAATCACAAGCCACTTTTGAAAGTCTTAGCTGCTATATCAGGACATCATCTAGTTCAGGGGTCAGCAACCTTTCAGAAGTGGTGTGCCGAGTCTTCATTTATTCACTCTAATTTAAGGTTTTGCGTGCCAGTAATACATTTTAACGTTTTTAGAAGGTCTCTTTCTATAAATCTATAATATATAACTGAACTATTGTTGTATGTAAAGTAAATAAGGTTTTCAAAATGTTTAAGAAGCTTCATTTAAAATTAAATTAAAATGCAGAGCCCCCTGGACTGGTGGCCAGGATCCAGGAAGTGTGAGTGCCACTGAAAATCAGCTCGCATGCTGCCTTCAGTACGCATGCCATAGGTTGCCTACCCCTGATCTAGTTTATTGTGAATTTGAATAGAGTCCAAATTATTCTCCCTGGGACACACATGATGGTCCTCACCAATGTTCAAGGGCCTTCTGAACTTGTCCCCTTAAGTACAACAACATATTTCTTTTTGGAAGCATTCACAGAAAACGCTTGCATAAATGGAAATTGCAAGCATCCAGGGAGTTATCTTTACTCAAACCACACTTCTGTTTTTTCTTCATATTCTCTTTTTTGATTCTCCTGTGTTATAAAGCAACTGGATGACTTAATTTACTCTCTCTCACACACATGCTACATTAAAACAACATTATAATGGTTGCAAATTAAAGCACGCAAGAGTTAAGAAATACCAGAATTAAGGATACCTGTGCAACCATCATTTGGTCCCCTTGTGCTAATCCACTCTGATACAGTTTTCAATTACATGATCACTTACTAACTTTTTCCACAGAGCCCCACATCTAGTAGTGATGCTCACTTAATGAGCAGCTATTCAGTAATTTTTCTCCTTATTGGTCAATGTCTGGCTTACACCATATTTACTGCACATTAGTCAAACCCAGTTCTGAAGACAGAATTACTAGTTTCCTCATGGGTTTTTCTATGAATGGCTATTAATTGCCCCTGTGAATAGCAATGAAGAGCCAGCAAGTGAGAATGACTCTACTACCTGGCAGGTCCTGATCCAATGGCTACTTATTTATAGCATTTTAGCACTGTTGGTCCTAGGATATTAGAGAGACAAAGTGGGTGAGGCAATATCTTTTATTAGACCACTTCTGTTAGTGAACGAGACAAATTTTTGATCTTACACTGAGCTGTTCTTCAGGTCTGGGAAAGGTACTCAATGTCACATCTAAACACAAGGGGAACAGATTACTGGTCCAATAAAAAATATTACCGATACTTCACTCATCTTGTCTCTCTATTTAATTATAGACAGTGGAACAGTTTCAACAGGTGAGATCATCCCATAGCCCAGTGACTAGAACACTCTCCTACAAAGTGGGAGGTTGAAGTTCAAATTCCTTCTCCACATCAGGCAGAGGGAGGGACTGAACCCAGGTCTCCTATATCCTGAGTGAGTGTTCTAATGAGCTGGCTGCCTCTTCAACATTTTGTTTTGGATGAAACAATTTGGCAAATTTGTGTCAAATTTGTAAACAGTTTAGGGGTGACCAAAACTCTATTTTTCAATGAATGAACTGTTTGTCAAAAATATTTTACCCAGTTCTAGCCACTACACACCTTCCAGCTTCTGCAACAAATGAAGCAGGGGTTCTAAAGACAACTATGTTCTTCACTAAACAACCCTGGTTCATCCCCAGAACAGCTCCATTCTGTGCACTCAATGAGAAAAACTTGTATGTGATCATGTAATTAACGACTGTCATAATGAATACAGACAAAGAGCCGAATTAAAGTTGAACAGGCAACCTTAAGTCTTGCATTTCCTAACTTCTGAATGCTTCACTTTGCAACCTTAATCATGTTTTTCTAATGTTATTTTTGTGTGTAATTTCCTAGGTTTTTTTAAAAAGTACACTGAAAAAACAAATTCCATTAGGTGGCATCATACTGACACACATGGGCCATCAGCAACTGTCCACCACACAGACCTCTGTCGTTTGAGTAACTGATAGCATATGTGCACCAGTTTTGGAGATGGAGGAGATGCTCACTTTGCCAATGTGTTTTGCCAGATATCTGCTCACAGCAGAGGACTGGAGAGACTCAAGTATCTTGGGTTCCATTCCAGGTTCTCAATGGGAGTGGTGCATGCAAAGCCCAGTCACATGTAAGAACTAAGAGAGGCTGGTGCACACAGAGTCTGGTCAGCACTAACGTGAGAGGTTTGATCATGCTCTAATGAGCACAGGCTCTTCTGTCCATTCCCCCCTAAGCTTGAGCCCCTTTTATCCCATCTTCCTTAACCTGTCTCTCTCCCACCCTGTCTCCAACCCACTACTTGCTCCTTATTTTACAAAGTTTTGGGATGTATTTTTTTTTTAAATTAGATTGTGGATAGACCAACTGTCTGCTCTTGCAACCTTACCACTTACTGAGTGAGGCCATAGTACACAAATACATTCATATACAGGTATACATGCATATGTATTTTATGGACACGTGTATTTTATGGACACATACTGTACAACAGAGACTGCAGGAAAGTCAGAAGTTCTGGAAGCAGTAGTTTTTGTTCTTTAGTGAATTTCAAATAATCAGATTTCTATTATGTATTTACCTTTCTCATTGCCTTCTAAACAAAATGTTGAAGAAATGATAAGGTCAGTTTTCTCAAATCAAGGAATTGTTTTAAAAAGGTTTTTGTTTTTAATTAAATGAATAATTTAAGTCACAAAATTAAAACCCGCTGTAGTGCCAAAGAGGAGAACGATTGGTCTATCCATAGTCTAATTAAAAAAAGATAAATACATCCCAGAACTTTGTAATACAAGGAGCAAAAAAAAGACAAGCACAGTACACCAATATCATCGAATGTGTCCATACTCAGTCCATAACCAGAAGAGTAAATAGGAAATGTAACTGATTTCTAAACTCAATCAAAAAGAACATAAAGCAAAAGATGAACTATAAGTATGGTTTTAAAATGACTCATAGCTGCTACAACCAGGTCTCCTCCTTCTCAGAACTGTATTCCATGTTAGAGAAGTGTTTCATGTTTTTCTATTACAGACTTTTGGGAATTGTCTTTCAAGACACCAGTGAAAGCAACTCAATGTCATGAATTAGAGACTTAATGACTGTAAGGTCAGCACATGACTGGTTAAGCATTCATGACCCCAAATTAAGAGGTATTACCCTTTATCTACTAATCCTTGGGTTACAAATGTGCAGGCCACTCCAAACACATTCAGAATTCCTGAAATTTGTTTACACATCACTGCTTCAAAAATAGAAAGCTAACATGCATGAAATGATCAGATAAGTGAAAAAGCAGTTATCAGGTCTCAAACTGCTTACTGAAAATGTCTCCTTTTTCAGAATATCTTTTAATTTTATAACATTTCATTTTATAAACAGTTTTTTTTTTTACATCTCAGAGTAAATATTAAAGCTAATCTAAAATCACCTATAACTCTAAATACACATTTGTATTTCAAAGATCCTAATATTTCAAATCTGAAACAGAATTCTGAAGGACAGTGAAATTAAAGATTTACATACAATCCTCTTGCTAATAAATGTGACATGGTTGTATTATTAGCACAAACTACACAAGAACTACCAGTACTAACTTACAACATTTTTTGGCAGTTGGTCTAGCTTTTACCCACATAATATATTTTAAAACTACTTTTAATACCTATATGTCATACTAAGTAGCTGCTCACAGTAACTCCACTGTGAAGATTGACTTAAGGTGTAAAATAAAGGGATTTTACTACTCTAATGACTGATACAGGCCATTTCACAATTTTTGCACATAAAAATAAATGATTTTCCTTATTTATTGAATTTAGTGATGCAAAAAGCGTCAATAGAACTGCCCAGATCCTGCAGCTATTTATATTCTTCAGTGTTGCTTCTCTGCCTTATTAGCCACTATCTCCCTCTTTTGATCATGCCTGCAATTTACACCAGCCCTTTATCCTACCTACCACTCACTATATCTTCCACCACCAGCATTCATGTGCCATGCTCTCTAAGCCCCCTTCAACAAAATGGTCTTTGACTGTAGGAGTCCCAGTATGAAAGACCTACAAAGCTCCAATAGAGCACTGTGCTCTGGCTAACTACAAGACGTTTGAAGCTGGCTTTATAGCACAGCTGAAAGCTCAGTTCTTCAAGATACTTTGTCTGCAGTTCTCCCCTTCTCCCTGCCCCCTCTCACATCACCATGTCTGAGACCATACACTACTGGGGCAGGGGAATGAGGAGACTTTCAGCCAAAATTACCTAAGGGGCAAAGTTGTCCTCTGGCAAACCCTTCTTGTTCACTTGAGGGAATCTCTGTTTAGAAGGACCCTAGCAGGTATGTTGTACTGAGACTGCGCTGTTAAAGAAAATGGAGGGCACAGATGAGAAGAAACAGAGGTTGCTATTGTGACTGATGACCGTGGCAGGTCAGTGGAGCTTCCCACTAAACCACTAGCCCTCTCTGCATGTTTCTTTTTCAGCCCTCCTACCTAGACCAATTTTCTTGTCACAGTGCCCAGCCAGCTACCTAGCTTCATAGCTCTAACCCGCTCTTCCTCTTTCCAATCCCCTTCAATTCCCCTTAGCCACATTCCAGCAAAAATAAAAAATAAACAAACATTTATTTTACAATTTTTCATGTTTATATTAACAAAGAAGTTTACAAGATGAAAGCATCTCTGAAAAAGCAAGCAAAAACACTTGGTGTAGAATGGGGTGACAGACCTGGTGAGTCTCCTCCTCTGGCCAGGAGACTCTTGGTTTTAGCTACTTTCAGCACTGCTCCTGCCTAGGAACTTAGATCTTCTGATTGGAAGAGATGAGGAAACATTTTAGGCCACCTCTTTATGGTATGGTCACTCTATATGGGATTCCTATGTTCCAGCAGGACATAGAGACTAGTATATAGCATAGTCCCCAAACTCATATATGGCCATACACTCAGAGGTATGAGGCATCTGGGAGTGCTGTACCATCTCTCCTGGACACAGGAGAGCAGTAATCAGGGAGTAAGAGAGAGAATCAGGGGCAGGGAGGAGCCAGATCCAGTAGCACAACCACAACATAGTACCCCAGCTAATCTCCTTCATACTTGTTTCATTCGCAAAGAGATGCTGAATGCAGGTTAAGTTGAACAAGTGGAACTTCATTAAACCGTGTGCACTACTGTATCCATAGGGCTGAATTTTTTCCAGCTCAGCTGTGTTCCCTGTTCCCCTGGTGTCACATCCACAAAAGTCTCCAGGGAACATGAGCCTTTTGACTCCGGTTCCACGGATCACGATACTACTACTCTATTTTACAAACACTGGAAAACAAACATTAAAAACAAATAATTGACACCCAAGCCCCCACTCCTTATCCCATCAGCCAGAGGTGGCTAGCACAAAGCCAAGCTCGAGTCTCATCGTTACCACAGACTCAGCAAGCTATGCAGTCCTTGAGATAGTTTGTCCTCAACAGATGAGCACACCAGAAATGATCGATCTCTGCCTCCAAAATGAGTCACCAAGCACATCGTACAGGATATTTTTCCATAAAGAACAACATGGAAGTTATCTACAGAAAGCTCACAACTTGTCAAGATTCATAATCATTATGTACAGGTAATATTTAAGAAACAACATATTTATATTAAAAGTACATTTTATGGACTTGGAGTAGAAAATAGTCACCAGGGAATAAAGTGTTGTGGTCATGGTTCATTTTGGCAGAGGGGAGTTGCCATCTCAACATCTTCAATCGGTGATGCAATGTAAGGCTCAATTGTTTAGCTTTGTGCAATGCTAAGACTTTCAACTGCAAATAACTGAAACCACTTAAATGTAAAAAAGGAACTTTACAACAAGACAGACGTTCACCTTATTTCTGAATAGAGACAAAAGGCTGGTTTTCAGTATAACAGAGGGTAGAGAAGCACTTTTTATCCATTCACCAAGGAAAACCCCTGTGGAATGGTGGTGTTTCCAAGAACTTTTGCATCCTGGTTCTGGAAAAAATAGCCAGCTCTGCAACAGACTGAACTTTGGGGGGAAAACCTATTTTGTTAGATAAGAAAGGTAACTATTGATAAGTTTAGACCCAAGTTTGTGTTTTGTGATTTTATTTTGTATAGCAACCGTTTCCATCACTTTCTCTCATCTCTAGTTAAATCATTACCTTTTCTTAAATAAATCTCCATTTGCTTTATTATAAGTGCTCACAAGTGCTGAGAGTGGTGGTTTAAGGTAAAACTGGTAACCTGGGGTACACCACACTTTTGGGGGCAGAGGATCTGGGGTTTCTGTGAACAGCCAGTGTCAGGGGCTGGATATCACGGGGGAACAATTCAAAGAGACTGGGGCATATCTATTGCTAACCTGAAAGGTGAAAACAGGGTGGGCATAGCCCAGAGGACACTGCCTGAGTGGCTGAAAGGCTGCTGGTGTTAGGGAGCTGACACCCTGCTACCATAAGAAAGACTCCCTCTGACTGAGGTAAAGAGGCAACAAGGTGACACTCAGTCCTGGATGCCCTGAGAGCTGTCACAATAGATCCTTGGCCGATCTGTCATACTCTAGTACCTGCTTTCTCTGCTTCTTGGCCATCTCCTCTTGATGGTGTACCCTTCCTTTGGCTGCCACAGGTCTCCCCTAATTGTTAGCAGTGTTTTGGTCCTTTGTCCCATCAGTGCCTATGCTGGACTATTTGGCACCCCTGCGATGGGGTATTCCTTTGTGCAAGAAATGCTAACAAGGTCTCTGAACTAAAATAAACAGCCTTGCGTAACAGTCTCTCAGCTATTTTCACAGCTAATTCCACTTCCCCATTACTCTGTGGGTATGCTGGGGCAGAAGTGTTGTGGTCAAACACCAACGTGTGTGCAAATTTCTTGAATTCTTCCTAGACAAACTGGGATCCATTGTCAGTGAATACCATGTCTAGAATGCCATCTCTCACAAAGTGGGCCTTCTGTTTGCCAGTCACTGATTTGCTTCTTCTAAGGCCTGGTCTACACTACGCTGTTAAACCAATTTTAACAGCGTTAAATCGATTTAACGCTGCACCTGTCCACACTACACTGCTCTTTATATCGATTTAAAGGGCTCTTTAAATCGATTTCTGTACTCCTACAAAACGAGAGGAGTAATGCTAAAATCGATATTACTATATCGGATTAGGGTTAGTGTGGACGCAAATCGACATTATTGGCCTCATTATTTTACAGTAGCTACCCACAGTGCACCGCTCCAGAAATCGATGCTAGCCTCGGACCATGGACGCACACCACCGAATTAATGTGCCTAGTGTGGACGCGCACAATCGACTTTATAATATCTGTTTTATAAAATCCGTTTAAGCTAATTCGAATTTATCCTGTAGTGTAGACGTAGCCTAATAGTCCACTGTAATCAAGTATTGCTTGTTCCTTAAGGCAAATAAGTCCACTCCCACCTTTTCCCAGGGTTGGGTGAGCAGCTCATGTGGTAACAGAGTCTCTTTCTGCTGATGGTTATCACATGACCAGCAGGTATCACACTCTTCTACTAAGGAATGCCCAGGTATGAGGCATGTATTTTTTTAACGATATCCATCATGGACACTCAGCTCAGTTTTAATTTGAAGATATGGTTTTGCTCCTAGCAGTACTTGGCTTTTGTCTTCTGGCCATCCTGATAATATTTTTCTCTTGACTGCCCATAGTTGGATGTCCTTTACCATAGCCTCTAATTTCTAGTAGCTTTGCAGTTGAAACTGGGAGACAGCACAGCATCTTTATGTCCCGATCCCCTTCCTCCAACTAGCTGATTCTGGGTATATATCCTGCTCAGGATGTCAGTTAACACCAGTAATTGTCCTGGACAACCCCTGGTAGTATGAAGGCATATCAAGTTGCACTGCAATCTCTTTGAAGCACTAAGGAGGAGCTTTTCCATGCCTTTCTCTATAGGAATGGTTCTCAACCTTTCCAGACTACTGTACCCCTTTCAAGAGTCTGATTTGTCTTTCATACCCCCAAGTTTCACTTCACTTAAAAACGACTTGCTTAAAAAAATCAGACCTAAAAATTCAAAAGTGTGTCAGCACATTATTACTGAAATATTGTGTACTCTCTCATTTTTACCATATAATTATAAAATAAATCAATTGGGATATAAATATTGTACTTACATTTTGGTGTATAGTATGTAGAGCAGTATAAAACAGTCATTGTCTATATTAAATTTTAGTTTGTACTGACTTTATGAGGGTTTTTCGTGTAGCCTGTTGTAAAATTAGGCAAATATCAAGATGAGTTGATGTATCCCCTGGAAGACCTCTGCGTATCCCCAGAGGTACACACATCCCTGGTTGAGAACCACTGCTCTATGGGTTTGTGGTCTCATTGCACTAATACTGGATGGCAATCACTCCACTCCAAATATCACAGTCAGAAGCTCTTTATCTATTTGAGCATACCCCTGTTCAGTCTCTGACATTGTGTGGAATAAGCGACCAACTGTCTGCAAAAGAGCTACATCCAATCCTTTCTCCTGAGGCTTCTGCTGCACATCCCATGTCTAAGTTTCTGTCTAGCGTGAGCTTGCCTTCCCAGATCAGCCACTCCCGCAAGCGGTGATCCCAAGTGCCACAATATCTTGTCCCAAATTAGGGAGTCTGTCAAGTCCTCAGAACTGCATATAGAAGCAGGTGTGTAAGACAGCTACACAGAGTTCTATGCTCTCTAGTGAAAAACCTGTGTTGCTCCAGTTTCACTCTGCTTTGGAGAGCAAAAGGTTGCTAAGACTGCTGTGATGCAGGTCTCTCGGATCTGTGTAGAGCTAGAATGCATCCTTCCACTGGTTCCATCACTGGGCTAGGTTGGTGCCTGCAAAATCCAGGGCTCCAAGGGGCTTCAGACCAATTGCCATGGCTCACATTGCCAGCTGCTGCACTTCAGAAAACTCACAGCTGAGATACTGCCACCATGTTTCATTCGCAAAGACTGAAGATGAATGTAGGTTAAGCTGAACAAGTGAAACTTTATTAAACCCTATGGGAACTGAGTTGTTTCCAGCCTAACTTCCTATATATCCTGTTCTCTTGGTGTGCTCTAAGGAACATGGTCCCTCTGACTCCAGTTCCACTGATCACGATACTAAGCCCAGGACAAATAACAGTCAGCAAACATTTTATTGGCTAAAATATGTAGTCCCCATGATGCCAGGTCGCATGTTAGCAACCTGAGTTCAAAAATAAACTACAGACTACTGGTCCTGAAGGATTTCTGTCTGTAGAGTTGGGCTCCATAAGAACTAGAAGCAGAAAGAAGAATCTCACCTTTCTTTTTTTTAAAAAAAAGTTTCTAAATCTTTTCCTTGTGAAGACTGTCTTGGAAACAAACGTTTCACTAGAGATGAAAAGATAAAGCAGACGGGAGAAGAAAACTAAACATGTTCCCTACTCCCTCACTATACCAGACACACTTACTGGACAAAATGAGTCAGTGGGATGTATCCTGTGATCTTGGCAGACAGAAATTGGTTACATTTTGGTGGCAAAAATTTTGTTTTGTAGGCCTGCCCAAAAAACTGTGTCTCAACTGATTTCTAATGTCCCCAACATCATAGTGCTTAGGCACGAACTGGGGCCACAGACCTATCTATACTTGCGAGAGGTTAATTTTAAAAAAATTTTTAATGAATAAATTCAAACTCAGCTCTCCTCTAAGCTGACTCCATGTATCGTTTAGCTGTCAGTGTACACAGGCCAAACTCTATTCAGAAGAGATTTCAGTAAACATGGTCAAAGCCAGGTCTGAACACAATTTGTGCTAAGTATTGAGCCTGGCCACACTAACAGCCAAAGCTGAAAAAATGTTTAAATAGGAGGTTTGTTTGAACACGGTTTTGGCATGGATTTTAAATACAGTTCTCTCCTTTCTCCTATAGAGAGGGCCCCAGGATATTCCTCAAGTGATGTGACTGGCATCTGTCTGAAAAGAGGACTTAGAGAGTGCAGACATCAGGTCCATTGTTGTACGATTAATACAAGCAGCCAAGTTCTTTTAAGTCATTAAAACATGGGTTAGCAAAAACAGCTCTAATTATCTTCCATATTGGTATATCAGAGAGTTAATTTTTATTTTAATACTTTCAGTACAATGTATTTATATCCTATTATTTTAAAGTTTTAACTGTTCTTACAAAGTAAAAAGAAAACAGAACACCCCAATAACTCTTGGAGCATCATTATATTCCATCTTCCATTCCTAATTCTCATTACAAAATTTTTAGTCTCCTCAGAAAGCAGACAGTAAGAGATAATGTCAGTTGTGATTAGAAGGTGCCACTGCCTGCTGCCTTAAGGACTCTTCTAATTTATACCTCAAATATTTTCCATAAAGATTTAGAAGAATGGTTTGCCCGGTTTTCTTTTATACATACATATACATACACACACACATATACATACACACACAATTACAATATATATTATTGCGCATAACATACTGAACATTTTAAAATGTGTTCTAAAAATGTTTATTAAAATAAGAATTTTGTTTAATTGCGCAGAACATTGTTTCTAAAATCACACAGAAAAATACTAAAAGCATAAATTTCAGCATTGAAAATAACGTACAATTTGGGAAGCCAAAAAACTTGTCATTATCTTTAAGTTGGGACTGCCTAATATTTTACATGACTTTCTTCCTCTTCAATTACCTTCATATACAGCGACTTGCAAGCTACTGAACCCTTTAAGTTTTTATCAGCCTAGTCCAACTCCTATCAAAGACAACAGAAGTTGGATTGAACTATATATTCTTCTGAAACACTGGTTCAGAGATACAGAACACATCATATTCCTGGGACCTGAAGAATCTCACAAGTATACATTTTATGTCTACTTATCTACAGAACACAAATTCTACTCAGTCTTTCATCTGTTAATGACCAGTTTAGATACTGGTTACACTGCCTCCATCGTTCCTGTCTCTAGCCATGCCTTAATTTTTTTTTTTTTAAAGTAACAAGAATACTCCAGCCAAGAAAGACCCAAATGTGGGACCAAGATTAAATACAAGAAAAATACAGGATTAATATAATATTAATGTAGCCGCAACTTCAAGAGTCGGTATATCTGAAGTAACCAGTCTGCCAAAACCAAACCCTCTAACTTCTCCCTTCTAGATGGGAGAAAGGAAAAATTGAGTCCAAAATAAAATAAGGAACCTGTTCTGTGAATACAAGTTGACCTTGACACTAAATTTCAATAATTGTTGTACTAGATTAGACCCATGGTCTGTCTAGTTAAGAATCCTGCCTCTCACAAGAACGAGCACCATATATTTCAGTGGAAGGTGCAAGAAACCTTGCACTAAGTAAATGTGAAATAGTCTGTCATTTATAAAAGTCTCATCCTAGTCAATAATAGTTAGAGCTTGCCTTAAATCCTGAACATAAAGTTTTATATCCCTGCTAAAACTTTTGTTAGAATTGGCTATAACAATCCCGGATAGTCTTGAAACACACATAAATGTCCAATCTCTTTTTGAATCTTGTTAAGTTCTTTGCTTCAGTGACATTTTGTGGAAATGTGTTCTAATTAAAAAAAAAAAAAAAGTTTCACACAATGTGTAATCAATCCCCTTGGTCTTATGAGAAAAGGGGAACAGAAGTTCCTGATCTACCTTTTCTACATCCCTTCTTCTTCCTTCTAGGAAAAACAATCCAAATCTCTCTTCATATATGAGAGTTATCCCAAGCCCTTAGTCATTCTCATCATTCTTCTCTGAACTTCAGATGGTTTTAGCAACACTGCTGTTTTTCATCTTGGACTTTCACAAAGCAGACAGTTGCCAGGGAAAAGCACTTAAAGCAAAGTCTCAGCTGACTTTTTTCCTATCTTTCCATATAGGGCACAGATGGCCAGGTTTTTGCTTCCCCTCCTCTAATTCAGTTGAAAGCCACAAATTCTCAGTTTATTTCTCCATAGCTCCATATATTTTATTTTTATATATATATATATAAAATTCCCCTCTCACCCCTATGGGTGGTATGTGTCTTTCTCAACCTCAGGTCCTCTACCAGAGGCCTGGGAGTTTGAGGATTCTGCGCAGTATCTTAGCTGTTCCTAGCACTGCACTCTTCTGGACAGAGAGCTCTGATGTTGTTCCTGGGATCTGTTGGAGCCGCTCATCCAGCTTAGGAGTCACAGCCCCGAGTGCTCCTACCACCACTGGGACCACTTTGGCCTTCACTTTCCACATCTTCTCAGTTCCTCTTTCAGGCCCTGGTACTTCTCCAGCTTCTCATATTTCCTTCTTCCTGATGTTGCTGTCACTTGGCACTGCTATATCTATCACCACCAACTGTCTTCTCTGGTCCTGTCTATTACCAACGATGTCTGGTTGATTGGCCAGTACCTGCCTGTCCGTCTGGATCTGGAAGTCCCACAGAATCTTAGCCCTGCTATTCTCCACAACCTTCTGTGGATCTCCCCATCTGGTCTTGGGAGGTCTAGCCCATACGCTGTGCAGATGTTCCTGTACAATGCCAGCCACTTGTGTTGCCTTCAGTGTATGCTGTTCCTGCCTGCATCTTACATCCTGCAACTATGTGTTGGACTGCCTCTGAGGCTCTCTGCACAGTCTGCACCTTGGGTCCCTCTCTAGTGTGGTAGACCCGGCTTCAATGGATCTGGTGCTCATGCCTGTTCCTGTGCTGCTATGATCAGTGCCTCAGTGCTGTCTTTTAGTCCAGCTCTTTCCAGCCACTGGTAGGATTCCCAATGTCAGCCACCTCAGCTATCTGTCGATGGTACATCCCATGAAGGTCTTGTCTTGCCATGGCATTTCTTCTGCTTGGTCTCTCTCCATGTCTGCTGCTGCCTCAGGCATTCTCTCAGCAGCTCATCTTTGGGGCTATCTTACTGATTGATGTACTCCTGGATGTCCGGGTTTCATCCAGGACAAGTGGCTTTGACGCTCACCAAGCCCCGCCCGCCTTCTTTCCGGCTGGTATACATCTCTGGGTGTTGGACTTGGTGGAAACCTCCGTGCATTGTGAGAAGCTTCGAGTTTTCACATCGGCAGCCTCCCATGTCCCCTTTGCCACTCACTATACCGGCAGGGTATCTGATGACTGGCATGGCGTATCCGTTGATGGCGTGGATCTTGTTCTTCCCACTGAGCTGGCTCTTCAGGACCTGTCTTATCCTTTGGTGATACTTGGATGTATATATATATATAGAAACCCTACAAAAAGGTTTCATTTTCTTAACCAACAGTTATGACACAGATTTTTTATGCCATTATTAGATTATGAACATAACATTTATAAAAAAAAACCCACCTCTTAAATACAAAATTGGCAGAGTACTTTCCCTGACCAATAAATAACTTCAAGCGACCTTGCAAGGAATACAACAGTAAACTTAGCCGATTAAGTCTTTCTCACTAATATATTTATACTAGTTGAAAGTGCTGCCCCATCACTTTATATTACAGGATAAACCAAGTTTCAGTATTCTTCTTTCTGCAAAGCAACTTGTTCTTCGCAGTCCTCACCTTTCACTAAATGAAGAAAGAAGCTGTGACAGCATTTTCAAACAAACAGTCTCCTCCATCACCTGAACCCAGTTTACTGCAATTTTTCATATATTTTCAATCTCACTCAACACTGTTTAACAGGAAGTGTCCAGTCACAGACATTAGGGGATCAGGCAAATATGTGAGACAGGCAGATTTAGTGAATACTTATTACATGTGGCAATAGCTCAAATAACATTGTTTTCCATTTCATTTCACACAGCAATATTTTTTGTCCTCCCTGTTCTTGCTCTCAGACACCAATTTTAAAACATCTAATAACACAATAGCTGAAACCAAATTTAGTTGTCTAGATTGGTCCTAATCAACCATGTGGATTAAAGGACATTTATCTGCCTTTTATCTTCCTTTCAACATTTGTCCTTTAAAAAAAATTAATATGCTCACACTTTGTTGTCATTCAACTTTTTACAACATTCTTTCCCAACTGCATATCATCATCCTCCGCTTTCTAATATTCTTCTTGGCTGCATTAAATGAATCACCCTTCATTTCAGAATTGGGCTCTCGCCTCATCCCTTTGAACGACTAGCAGATTTTCTTTTCTTTTCTAAATACTCTTCCATTCGCAACCTGGTTCTTTTCACCATTTAACCAGACTCTGGCTTTTTGTTTTGTTTTGTTTCATCTTCCCCACACTTCCACATCTGGTGTTCTACTCTTTCTTTTTTCCTCCAGTTCACCTTGTTTTGTATTACAAAAGGCAGGCTAATTTTATAACACTGACATTCTATTTTCTATTTTAACTGTGTATTTTGATTGTAAAAATCCATGTATTTTTCAGTAATGTTGCTTATCTGCAAGCTTAACAGGAATTTTCCAAACCAAGAGCCGATTCATCATCATTCTGCAAACTCCCTACAGCAGTTAGGCTGATGCAACAGGGCCACAGTGGAAAATACCCTGCACATAAGAAACTTCTATGCCCTGGTGCAGAGACAATTCCAATAGCTTCATGCTCCCTTCATAGCAACCTCAGGTGCAGGGGATGTTCTGGGGAGCAGCAGAGGAAGTAGGTCAAGCTTTCTTACCTCCCAAGTAGTTCTGTGTCCCCACAAAGCTCCATAGTAGCCAGTGCAACAGTGGCACTACTTAGCAGGGCTGACCTGGTCCACGTTGCAGGCAAAATGACTAGAGAGGGCATAGATTGCCTATCCTCTGTACTTGGGCTGGCACCTGTGACAGGATGAACCTGCCCCCAGTGGCCAGTCTGTAACCTCTACTCAGTTCATCATAATGTATGTGGGTAGTCAAGTGAAATCGACACGACTTTCAAGAGTGCAGGATCAGGACCTAGGCTTGAGTGTTTTTAAGTTTTCCAATAAAAGATATTAAATAAGTTAAAATACTTCAGATCAAACTTTACCCAAAATAGTATGTGCCACACTGAATTAATAAGAACAAAAGCAATTTTACATAATGTAATTTTTAATTTGTACTAGCTCTTACTGCTACATTTTAAAATACATTCTAAACTATTGCTACCAAGTTTTATACTTATAGGTAAAGTGATTTTAATTTCAAATCACCAATTAATCCTCACAACACCCTTTTGGATAAGTATTTTCTTTTTACAGGTGGAGGAAACTGAAGCAAAGGGGTTAAATGATTTACCCATGCTCACAAAGGTATCTGTTTCAGAAGTGTCAGTTAGAATTTTGTAGTTCCTGACTCACGGTCCTGGGATCACGTCAATGGAGTATGCTTCCCACAAGTGAAAGATGTACAACTTTCTATATTCTTTAACCTTTTCTAATATTTTATGGTTAAAAGAAATAATATTCTATAATATATGGTTAAGGATCATAGCATTATGCATTAGATTTGGGGAGGAGGGCACTAATGGAACAGAAGGTAAGAAACAATGCAATACAGGAAAAAAAATTCCCCATTTCTCCTTCTCCATCTAATAGATCTTAAATAAGTAGGAACAAACAAAACAAAGTATTACAGTATTTCCTGGAGACGCTGTCCTCCAGAAAATTACTCTCCAGCAGCATCCCGTTCCTTGAGTAGGAAGGTGTAAGAAAATGAAAAGAACAGCTGCAACTAAACTTAAGAACAAGTTGTGACAAAGTTCCTCCTCTACCTTGGTGGGTCCTGTGCTTATTGGCGGATTTGTTCACCTCAGTGATCTTCCCCTCTTGTGGAACCCACAGTCTGGGTCAGCTCCTCCTGTGTCTGATCAGGAGTTGGGAGGTTTGGGGGGAACCCGGGCCCGCCCTCTACTCCGGGTTCCAGCCCAGGGCCCTGTGGATCGCAGCTGTCTATAGTGCCTCCTGTAACAGCTGCATGACAGCTACAACTCCCTGGGCTACTTCCCCATGGCCTCCTCCAAACACCTTCTTTATCCTCACCACAGGACCTTCCTCCTGGTGTCTGATAACGCTTGTCCTCCTCAGTCTTCCAGCAGTACACTCTCTCACTCTCAGCTCCTTGCCTTCTTGCTCCCAGCTCCTCACACACGCTCCTTCTCCTCTGGCTCCTCCCTGCCTGACTGGAGTGAGCTCCTTTTTAAACCCAGGTGCCCTGATTAGCCTGCCTTGATTGGCTGCAGGTGTTCTAATTAAAGTAGCTATCTCTACTGCCTTCTAGAAAGATCTTAACTGGCTGCAGGTGCCTTGATTAACCTGGAGCAACTGCCATTTGGTTACCAGGGTTCTAGGGATTTGTTTAGCCTGGGGCTAACATACCTGTTTCTCAGTACTTTACTGTAGCCATCTGGCCTTGCCCCATCACAAAGTATATTGAATGAAAGATTTTGTTTAAAAGAAAAAGAAAAAAAAGCACAAATATGTTATATAGAAAATAAGTCCTGGACTAAGGGAAATGCATTAGAACACTCATGGAAAATGCTATTAAACTTGGAACAAAATAAGCCAATCACAAAGATACATTTGATGAGTCCATAAAAGAGAAAAAATTGACTACTCCAGCAGAAACAGCAGTCTTCATGGTGACTATTGATCAATATAGTAAATCACTAGGCAGCACTGGCTTATTTAATTTACATTAGCATTATTTTTACTGAAGGCATTATTGGTTCGTTTTTAAAAATTTACTGAGACACTTAATTTTGTTGAATCTTGTTCATAGTATTTTCTTTTTGAGAATGATTACGATTTCACACTTTGAGGCTGACTACTTTGACTTTAACTTCTCCTACCAAGAGCAGACAGACAGAGATACTTCCCAGGAAATTGCCTTCCAAAATTTCATTAATCTTATATAGCACAGGCAATTTTGTGACTTAGCAGGGCTTTATAACAGTATTAACCTGAACTTATTTATATTTTGTTGTATTTTACTTAAAACACTTACATTCCTAGTTTTGTTGAACACTTTTCAGAGGGTAATCCTTTAACTTGGGTTTAAGAAGAAGGTAATATTTGGTAGTACGATATAATAGAGAGATATCAAGAGAGTACATTTGAAAATCCTTTTAAAAAATCTTATTGCTTTTATTCTTAGAATTTCAATAAAAAGATGAGAGAGCTATCATCCTCCCTAGTAAATGATCTAACCTGTACAGTGACCCCTTAACTTATTATGCTCTTTAAAAGGGAAAAAAGATTAAGAGAAATTTACTTACCTTATATAGTAACCAGAGTTCTTTGACATGTGTAGTCCCTACTATATTCCATGGTGGATGTGCATGCATGCCATGCATGTGAAACTAGAAATGTGAAACTAGAAGATTTTTCATAGCAGTGTCCATTGATCCATATCTTTCTCCTCCTCATGCTCTGAGCTGAATGTATAAGGGATGACACAGACCAATCAGTTCTTTCTCTTGGATATGTCTATACTGCAATTAAACACCCACAGCTGTCCCATGTCAGCTGACTCAGGCTCACAGAGTTTGGGCTGTGGGGCTATAAAATTGCTGTGTAGACATCTGGGGTTGGGCTTGAATAAAACCCTTTTCCCCCCTTTAGCTTGAGGGGGTATCAGCTCTATGGCTCCTGTTGATGTAGGGAGTTTACCTCTTGAATGAGTAGTCTCATGAGAGCAGTCCCTGAAGAGGTTTTGGAGGGATAGGGGAGATGAATCTATTACATAGCCAGAATTGATGACGTCAAGAACCCATTTGTCTGCTGTCATCTGCCAAGTGCTGGGGAAACAGGTAAGGTGGCCACCAATTTTTTTTTAATCAGGCTTCTTGTTTGAAGGATATGGCATCTGGGATGATTTTAAGCTCTCAGAATTTCATACTGGGAGGCTATGGCTGGAAGGATGTAGAGCATTATGTTTGCCCTGCTGCATCATTTGTTTCTGTGGTGGTGAATATTCCCTCTGATGGTAAACAGGTTGTGCTGGTCTGGGTTTGTAGTCTATCCCCAGGGACCAGAGGGTTGCCCTTGAGTCTTTCAAAGAGTGTAATGACTCATCCATTTTTTTCACTAAATAGTTTGCTCCTGTCAAAGGGCAAATTGTCTACTGTAGACTGCACTTCCCTAGGCAACCTGGAAGAATGAAGCTGAGACTCTGAACACATGACAACAGCCATCGCCATCAACTGGGAGGCTGTCAGTTGCATCAAATGTAACTTAGAAGGAGGATCTGACAACCACCTACACTGCTTAATAAGAGCTTGAAACTGTGCTCTATTCTCTTGTGGGGGACTGTCTGTACATTCAGCAAATTTCAAGTAACTGACAAAATTAACACCTGGTGTAATCAGCTACCTGGAATTTCTGGCTGGTTGAGGTAAAGAATGGACTTCTACATGCCCAATCATTTTATACACCATTATGGCTACATCAGAGCCACATGAATATGTTGCTACTTATACTGAAGTAAAAACCTTCCCCCCGACGATGTTCAAATGTTTAGTCTCTTTCCAGGAGGGCCCATGACTGATGTTGCCTTATCCTTTCAATGGCAGTTCGTAAAACTAAACAGTTTGGGGCAGGATATGAAAACAAAAAATCATCCTCCTTAGCTGGTATGAAGTATTTGTTTTCTGTCCTTTTAGGAATGGGGGCATATGTGCTGGCATGTGCCAGATGGTTTTCGGGGCTCCAAAATAGCTTCATTAATAGGAAGTGCTACCTTATTAGGCCCAGTGCTCTGTACGATGTCAAGGAGCTTGTGACTTGTCTCTTGGACTTCCTCCAGGGGGATCTGGAGTACGGCAGAAACCGTCCTTAAGAGGTCCTGAAAATGCCTGTAATTATCAAGCAGAAAAATTGATGCCAGGGCACTGCTTCATCAGGATATGAAAATATTTCTATTGGGATCATTGGGACCGCTGCTTCTGGTTCTTCTTCCTCCTCTTCCATGGTCTCCTGAGAAGTTCAGGTTCCTCTCTGGGAGGGTAGGGATGTTGTGACTTTTGATGGGAATGCACGGATTTGATGTAGCATCTGTATGGATCCCACTGCCCCTAATAAAACCTGGGAAAGGGCTCAAACATTGTTTGACATGGTTTCCATGACATATGGTACTACTGATCCTGAGGGTACCCTGCCTGGTAAGATCACCAGGGCCCAGGAGATTCTGGAAAATCAGTCTGGACTAACATCCTGTCTCTGTGATGAGGTCCCTCACCAATGTCCAAATCCACTGAGGAGTAAAACATAGGCTCTAATTCTTCATGGAGTCCCACTGGTATTGTAAGAACATAAGAATGGCTATACTGGGTCAGACCAAAGGTCCATCCAGCCCAGTATCCTGTCTGCCAACGGTGACCAATGCCAGGTGCCCCAGAGGAAGTGAACCGAACCTGTAATGATCAAGTGATCTCTCTCCTGCCATCCATCTCCACCCTCTGACAAAGAGGCTAGGGACACCATTCGTTACCCATCCTGGCTAATAGCCATTAATGGACTTAACCTCCAGGAATGTATCTAGTTCTCTTTTAAACCCTGTTCTAGTCCTAGCCTCCATAACCTCCTCAGGCAAGGAGTTCCACAGGTTGACTGTGCGCTGTGTGAAGAACAACTTCCTTTTATTTGTTTTAAACCCTGCTGCCCATTAATTTCATTTGGTGGCCCTTGTTTTAAACCTGCTGCCCATTAATTTCATTTGGTGGCCCCTAGTTCTTACATTATGGGAACAAGTAAATAACTTTTCCTTATTCGCTTTCTCCACACCTCTCATGATTTTATATACCTCTATCTATCATACCCCACCCTCCCCCCGGTCTCCTCTTTTCCAAGCTGAAAAGTCCTAATCTCTTTAATCTCTCCTCATATGGGACCAGTTTCAAACCCCTAATCATTTTAGTTGCCCTTCTCTGAACTTTTTCTAATGCCAGTACATCTTTTTTAAGATGAGATCACATCTGTACACAGTATTCAAAATGTGGGCGTACTATGGATTTATATAAGGGCAATAAGATATTCTCCATCTTAATCTCTATCCCTTTTTTAATGATTCCTAACATCCTGTTTGCTTTTTTGACTGCTGGTCCACTGCATGGACGTCTTCAGAGAACTATCCATGATGACTCCAAGATCTCTTTCCTGATTAGTTGTAGCTAAATTAGCCTCCATCATATTGTATGTATAGTTGGGGTTATTTTTTCCAATGTGCATTACTTTACATTTATCAACATTAAACTTCATTTGCCATTTTGTTGCCCAATCACTTCGTTTTGTGAGACCTTTTTGAAGTTCTTCACAGTCTGCTTTGGTCTTAACTATCTTGAGCAGTTTAGTGTCGTCTCCAGATCATTTATGAATAAGTTGAATAGGAGAGAAAGAGGCTCCACCCCTTATACCCTCAGTTTGGAGCACAAGGAAAAGGGCTCAGGTGCAGAAAAACAGACACTGCTAGTAAAAATCTTCCAGTCTTCGACACATGGAGCACATGCATATCCACAGTAGAATACACAAAGAAACCAGCACTCAAAGAATAAGTTTTCCCTTTTATATTGTGATTAATTTTGCCCCATTAAAAAAATATCGGCAGTGTTTTTCATTTTAAAATACCAAAAGAACACTACTTCTGTCTGTATTTGCAAATGAAAATCAAGCAAGTGGGGATGGGAGGGGGCTTGAACACACTTTTAAAAAAGTTATATTCTTATGATACTTTGTTTGAAAGATTAAAACAATAAAAATGAAACTGTAAAGTTTATCCAGATTCCTGACTGGAACCAACGCAATATTACTATCCTCAATAATCTGATGGGAGAGGATAGAAACAATAAAATTTAGTCAATAATAAAAATAATAATAATTTCATCTGAACATTAAAAAAGGAATATGTAACTGGATGAGATCTGAACAGAGGTAAACTTCTGGCCTGATTTCTTAGCTATGGTGCTAAGAGAAAAATCAGAAAAATAAAAGTAAACAATTCATATGCACACAGAATATCATATAAAAATACAAACATGTAAATAAACAGAAAAATTAAACTACTTTTATTTATACCAATACTTCCAAAAGATCTTTTCACTAATGGGCTGAATATCAAATTACTCAGGGAAACATTTCTACTCTGCTTTTCTTTTGCTTATGTTGATGCACCTTTCTACCTCAATGCCTTTAAAATACATACAAACTATACAGCAGGATTCCGCTCTCACTTGCAAACATTTCATACAAGCATAATTCTACTGCTTCAAAAACATTACTCTACATTTATATCAGAGCGAGATATGAAACATACTCAAGGTATTTAAATGAAACTACATTTTCTTTCCTTTTTCATGCTAATGCCCAAATCTTTTATTTCATACTAACTTCTCCATGAATTCCTTGTATAGGCAAGCCTATTGGCAAAGATGTAAGGATGGGATAATACAAGGGACTGGTCTATACTGAAAACTCACACCAGCATGAAAAATCCACACCCCTGAGAGATGTAGCTATGCTGACCTAACCGGGTGTAGACAGCGCTAGGTCAACGGAAGAATTCTTGTGTCAAACTAGCTGCTGTCTCTTGCGGAGGTAGATTAACTATAGCAATGGGAGAACCCCTTCCATCTTTGTAGTGTCTACACTGAAGCAATATAGTGAGATAGCTGCAGTGCTGCAGCTGTGCCACTTTATCAAATTTTAAGTGTAGACATAGCCTCAGTGTTTCCTGTGATTGGTCATCAGACTCAGACTAAAGAGCAGTTTAAAGCTCTAACTCCTGGGAAGGTGGAAGAACACACAGTTCTGTGAAGTTTAAAATGTTTTATACCTTCTCTAAATCTCCCTTTCAGAATGTACAATCTCTTTACAGTACTACCAAAATTTCCCAGATGTACACAACATTGTATGAGAAAGATTACGGAATATATGCAAAATTTGAATTGAACTTTTTATCGATAATTAATTTAGAGACATGCAAAAACACAAGATTCATGGAGAGTATGGGCTCAATACTGAAAGATGCTCAGGTCTTCCACTCTTATTGATTTTCATAGAGCACAAGATGCTCAGCACCTTGCATGTTTGGGCTGTAAGACTTTCCTTCAGCTGCAATGAGCACACAAGACCATTTTTCCCTTGGATTAATGAACATAGCTCTTGTATGATCTATGTCTGTTAAAATCACAGCCTCACTGCAAAGTCAAATAAATGTAGTTTACTATTTTAAGATACCTCATCAATCAGTGTGCTAAAACTTTAAGTATGTGTTTTGTGAGAGTGTACACTATATATGCAAACATATTCATTTGTTTATAGACCACACACTATCTATATGTTGTCTAGAAAAACAAAGTGATTTTTGATACCATTAAAACACTTATGGAGTTTACAGACATTCTCCCCCCTTATGTTGCATATAGATAACAGTTTCAAAACAAAAAAACCATATGAAATCACCTAGCTGCAGAAATGGATGTAACACCTAAACAATGCACCCCTACTGTCCACTTCATCAAATTTATGAACTGGTAATGAAACTGCTTCCTATTTTCACCATGGTCTGTTACCTTTCTTCTGGCTGACCAACTGTCTCAATTGTCAATAGAAATGATGGGGGGCGGGGAGGGAAGAGAGGGGGTGGATACATGCAGAAAAGTTGTTTCTGTTTTTTTACTGAATTCTATTTTTGTCAAAAATTTCAGACTCTCTCTAATTGCCAGTAGCAACCCCCTTCCCCAATGTAAACAGTATTAAGCGTACTCTGGTTCCTTAATGCTAAATCTAAACTAGCTCAAACTATGTATGTGCTACAAAATATAGCACTGTCACTAAAATCCATTCCCTTAACAAATTTGCACTTAATACTAATAATCTGCATGGATTGTTTTGCTGTGTCACTCACCACTTTAGAACCTTAGTACATTTGTGAGATAGAGATATATTTACAGATAAATAGGTAAGGTATAGAAAGTCACAAAGTCTGTGAACAAGGCCTGCTCTTGTGTTGACTTATTCGTGCATATGTCTACCCTCAGATTTGTCTCCCACTGACCCTGTTATGCGACTCAGTAAAACCACCTCTCTGAATGATGTTTAGTGCTGGCTGCCTGGAAACAGATGCAGGAAAGTGGACTCTCATTCGAAAGTTCTGCAGCCACTGCTCATCGCTCCAAACCTCCATTACGATACAATCCCATCAACCAGTGCTCATTCTTAGGCCCAGAAGCAGTGTTCCACCCTCTGCAGCTGCTCTATGAACACCAACAACTACCTTGAATTGGCTTTTGCTAGGTCCCTCAGTAATCTGTACTCCAAGGAATCATCACGTCCCCCTTTGCTGTGTTTCTTTCTGCGGGCTGCAAATATTGGAAGATCTTGCATCCTGTATTTGCAGTCTTCCTGTGTCTAATGCAGAGCTCTGCAGCTCCATGCTTCTGCCAGAGATGGAGGACAGCGAAAAGTGTAGAGCACGTTTATGGAATTTTTTTTTTAAAAAAGGCTTGAAAATAGTGTGACAGTGATGTCATTAAAAGGGATGGAGAAAGTTACATGCTGGGAACTTGACATCTAGCTCCAGGAGCTCCCTGAGCGACTCATTTCTACTCCACAACACATCGCGAACATTTCCCAGAAGGCACTGCACTGGACAGTGGTGCAGAGTACATTGGCATACCCTACCTGTGGATTCACTTCACTTTGCATTGACATAACCACTCCATATAATATGTGAAGCACTGATGAAAGTAGCTAAGCAGTATACTAACTTCAGCAGATGTGCGCTGATGTAATTTGTGTCAACCAACGTTTGTAGTGTAGACCTGGTCTAAGTCAGGAATAGAATACAGCGACTGAGTCAGTAACAGAACCCAGACGTCCAGAGTTCCAACCTAGCACCTTAACCTTAAGATTACCCTGTATCTCCATTCTACAACTCGACAAATACCAAGAATTTTAATAGGCTGCAAATAGCATAATAGCCTTGAAAATGTTTGTCAGTTCTCTAACAAATTGACTTCCTATGGACAGGGAGAGTAAAGACACAAAAAAACAAATAGGTTTAGTGGTTGGCAGCACTGAGTATTGTTGCCATGGCAGTTGGAAAGGACTGTTGCCTATTTAATGTTTTCTGGAATAAAGCACAGAAGCCTGCACTAAGGAACAATGCACCACATTGATCAATAATTATTCTTTAATTTTTACCAAACAGTGCTTTATAATACTGATTTTTTTTCCCCCACTAGGATTTGTGTTTGGGCAGGTGAAAGGTCTATTTTGTTCTTCTCACCAGCTTTCTAACTCCAAATGATTGCATTATTGCACCAGCATTTTTATAACTTGCTTGACATTTTAACAAAATTGAACAAGATGGTTAAACTACTAATTTATGAAAGGGATAACTCTGTAATAACAAACTAAAAATACTTAAATTGAGACATATTATGGAAAGCTGCCATGATTGATTCTGACAATACTTTTATTTCTAAAATATTCTAATTACCAAAAAGCTGAGGGTGCTATAGAATTTTTTGAATTTATGGATATTACCAGTTGATCAATAGTTTTATTAATGCAGCAAGATCTAAAATTCAGCTAACACACAAAGGTGTACAAGTCGAACTTGGACTTATCGGGGCCAGCCAGTTTGTTTTTTTAAAACCCTTCAGAAGTTATAAAATATACCCAAATTAAATCTTGCCTTTTTGGACATCAGCTCCTAGTTGAAAGATTACATACATCCTCTTCATTTTGGAGCAAGGGGACCTATCTTTATAATAATGGTAGTTATAACTGCTCCCAAAGTATCACCGGAAGTATATTATTTTAATGAAGAAGGCATTTGCAAAGCATTTGGCCTGTTTTAAGTTACTCTTAATGTACAATAATGATAAAATCAATTCCCTGCTATAGTGGTTTCTGGTTTCCTTATGAAAATCATGACTAATCAAGTATGGTATCTGATCAGTAGGCAGGGCCTTGAAAAATTCTACAAAAGTTAACATTAGTGGGATAGTGTAATCAGTTATTTCAACAAGAGAAACATGACTGTTTACATATTTATAAGGCTCTGAAACAAACAAAAACCATGAAATTGGTAGTTAAAAGGATACCTTCCATTTAAATATCATAGTTTTCTTCGAGAATATTTACACGCTATTATTATTAGGGGATTACTATAACTGAAAGATATTAAAGATCTGTCTCTTTTTCCTGATTATTTTGTACTTCTCTTGTTTACAAAAGTCTTTCACTCAACAAGAGGAGTGGGAAAAACAGGAGACCTTAAAAAAACTGTAGGGGGCCACAGGAACACGTTTAACACATGAAAATACCCTTACATTATTTTTTGACATTCATTAGATTTCAAACTAGTGCCTATTTAAATGTAACATTATTTCCTTTACTTGTACGGTTGTGCCCACATACTTCAGTGTTGTGAAGGCGTTAAGTGAATGATGAAATAACAGCCTTAATTTTGTATTTCTTGGCTTTTGTTGATTTGAATGATAACCTTGAGTATTGTTTAAAAATCTGTTGGTATTTTTATTACTGCTGCATTCTTTGCATCAGTTACATGTGTGCATCTTGAAGAAATTCATTATCTTCCATGGTTGTCTGGAGTGTTGTTGTAGCTTTGTTAGTCCCAGGATATGAGAAAGACAAGGGTGGGTGAGGTAATATCTTTTATTAGACCAACTTCTGTTGATGAATAAGACAAGCTTTTGAACCTCACAAGGCTCTTCTTCAGGCCTAAAAGAGGTAACCAGAGTTTCAGCTAAAAGGTCTATAAGGTGCCTCAGAACTCTTTGCCGCTTTTACAGATCCAGACTAACATGGCTACCCCTCTGATACTAGCTAAATACAAGGTGGGACTGACTGTTAAGCATAAGGGGTTAACTCATGTTGCAAGGGAACCAATTAAAATGAAGTGGGCAATTAACAGCTCTGCACTGATAGGACAAAGGAAGGTTAGTATGTTACAAATGGTTATAATGAGCTATAAAACCAGTGCCTCTGTTGAGATCATCATTTTTAGGACAGGTCTACACTAAAAGTTAGGTCAACCCATCTACGCTGCTTATGGATGTGAAAAAAACCATACTCTTGAATGGCATAGTTAAACTGACCTAACCTCCAGCATAGACAGTGTTAGGTCAACAGAAAAATTCTTCCATGGACCAAGCTACTTTCTCCTGCGGAGATGGAATACCTATGCTGATGAGAGAACCCCTCTTTGCCACAATTGACAGGGTATTTTTGTCTTATCATTTTTCTGTGAGAGTTCATTCTAGAGCGTAGTGATTATCTGGTTTCACCCACATAGTTGTTCTTGGGGCACTGACGCACTGGATGATTTACACTACATATTGTGATAGGAATGTGTAGAAACCATATATTTTGAAAGTGTATTGTGGGAGTGCTGATCATTGTAGCAGTAGAAATATGTCTGCAGGTCTTGCCAGGACAACAAATGCAAAACCTTATGTTTAATAATCTGTCCCATCTTGTATTTAACTGTGACACTGGTTACTTTTTTTAGATCTGAAGAAGAGCTCTGTGAAGCTCAAAAGCTTCTCTCTCTCTCACCAATAGAAGTTGGTTTAATAAAAGATCTCTCACCTATCTTGAAGAAAACATTTTCAAAATATTTTAGACGCTGATGTATGGCTTTAAGTACTGCTAATGTTTGATTAACTATTATAAGTAATTTATTCCTAAGGATATGCAACAAGTTTTGAATCAGTTTGAATATTTGAATAATATTTTGCACAGTACACATTAGGTTCATAACTTTACTAATAATTACTCTTTTAGCTTTACAGAGGGACTTAAATACTGGGGACAACTTTGAATGATGTCTGATTAAAACTAGAATCCATTTAACTTTCAGATGTGTCTCCTAATTTTTTTGGTCCTGATCCTTCAAAGCTCATCTAATACATCTATGGTGCATCAGTGAAGTCATAATTCTGAATTTCTGATGTGATACAATATTACAATAGCAGTACACTGTTGTCAGACTCAAATTTGTGACTACTCCACAAGATCAAGAAAAACTAGAACATATTTAAAACACTGTTAAATTCAATAAATGATCTAAAACCCCTGAAAAATACTGACCAGATAAATTTGTATTCCATCTACAGGAGTAGAAGACTGAACAAAAACAATTTATTTTACAGCTTGTGAACGACTATTATTTTGATCAAATTAAGTCTTCTTTACCAAAAAATATTGATTCATGCTTTCTGTTGTCAAACTATACAAGATATGAAGAGGAAATAAATTTGCAAGTAAAAACTGTATTTTAAATTCTAAAATGTAGTTTATATTACATTATTAGACTTATTTAGCTGACTGTATGACACTGCTTCAATCAAAATGTAGTATTATCCATCCAGCATTCTCCTCTTTCTCCCATCACTACACACAAAAGAGAGCCAGATATGCAAAACTATTCTATTTAAAATATATCCTATATACTGTTTTTAAAAACAGGTTGGGAATCAGTTTTAAATAAGTTTGTCAGTCAATTAATGTTCTGAACCCTGCTATTGACCCAGTAGTGTACAATCTGTTATTATGCACTGACCTACATATCATCTGTTCCTCTTACTGGTCTGTTCCAGGAAGACAGACAGCTGCAACACTATATCCCTGTTCAACCTGAGGACCATCTGACTTTAATTGTAGCACACAGCTTGATGTGGGTCTGCTTATGAGAAGCCAAAGTATCACACTGTAATAATCTGGAAAAGCAGAAACCTGCCAACACAGGACTGAAAACAGGGGCCTGGGCTGTCTGGCTGGCTGACGGGCTGCAGGAAATATGATTAATGAGCAAGGTATAATGATATCAGGAACCTGATTAGCACCACAAAAAGGTCACAGATCAAAGCAGTATGTATTTCATGAGCTCCAATCATTGCATAAAATCTGTGGTCTTGAAAAGGTAAACTGAAATGCAAGAGGAAAAAAATCTGTGTGTGATAGCTTACAAAAAAGAGCACTTACAATATTATAATCATAATTTAGTCTGATACAGGAAGTTGTAAGGAAATATTAAATGAATCAGTGTTGTTTTGTAACAACCGTTTTTAATAATATTTCTGAGGCACTGACTTTCATGTGACCGCTAGTAAATATGCTTATTCTAATAAAAAATAGTCATTTTGTTCATTATGCTAAACCCACAAATATTTCAAAGAAAATTAATATTAGTATTTTTGCATACAATTTGATAGTTTTTATTCAACTGTAAAACAGGAGATCGCTAATGGCACTGCCCAAAAAATATTCACAATGGAACCAAGCCTTACTAGCACAATAAATTTACTTGTTATACACACCCAGCTTAAACTAGTTTGTTAACTAGTTAGTTAAAGGCTTTAATTTAACACTGCAGGGCTGTTCAAAACTTTCTTTGTTTATTAATTACACTAATATTAACAGGGATTTGTGGTATGGCCAGAAGGGCTATTATCAGAAGCAAAGCTCTCAAAGAAATTTTATATGGCGCAGCTTTTCAAGTCCCTATTTTCTCCCTCCCCAAAATGAGTTTATGCCACCAAAAATGTTCTTCTGCATCAAATTATAAAATACTTTCAAAATTATACCTTCAGGTAAAAAAGTCTTATTGAGCAAAACATTTTTATTTTTACTAATCATTTTGCATTTTCTCTCTTGATGAAAGAACTATTTTAGGACAAAAATGTGGAATGAAAACCTTCATTATTAATACTGCAAGTTTTACCTACATGCTAGATATTAAGATGAACAGCATAATAATTAACATAAAACCTTTCTAAACTAAATAACTTTAATGTCACTTTCATTAATGAACATTTACTTGAAAACTAATCCAAGTGAGAAACAAAAATTAGATATTTACATCTGAATAATCTAGAGTTGTAAGAACATATTTAATTAATTTTTAACATCTGAAAAATATTTAAACTGTGAATTAAAGTAAATTAAAATTTGAAATTGCAAATGATCCAAGGTTAGAAAAGTGCTGCCCCTTTCAGACTTGAAATAATGTTACCGCATATAATGCAACTAATGTTACAGTTAGTTATATAATAAAAAACACAGTTTTCACTCTTTCTTTTTTTCTGAAATGATCTTTCAGGAATCACCAAAATGAAGCAGGATTTACTATATAGATCCTAAGCAGATAAAGAAAAAGACTACTCAGAATACAAACTGAGTGTATTACCATGTAAGATATAGCTCTAAGGGGATACTACATTTAGTGCCCAAGAATTTAACAGTAATAATTAAAAAGCATCTGCTTCCCACTGATCAGGCACTTCATCTTGAAAATATAGCACAAGGGAGAGATATTAAGTAGAGCTGCAAAAAGGTAGAGATTATTAGCAAAGGCCTTGGGAAATGAGAGAAGGAGGAAAAGTCAGTCCTGAAGGCAGAGAGAAAAAATGGACGCTGGGGTCAGAAAGAAAGAGAAAAAGAAAGAGCGGGTACTGGAATATTGGAAAGGGGTTGGGGAATATTGTTCATGTCCCCAGTAGAAAAATTAGGATTTATAATTATCACTGATGCAACCCTATTAGCGGTGGACAAGGCAGATCTGTTGCCACAAGTGCAGCTGAGAGTGTTTGATTGTGGTTCTTAATTTTGCCAGTGGAGAGACAGCTTCTGCTGAGCAAGATTAGATTATGGGGTGGTAAAAACACCTGTCACTACTACAGCCTCCACGATGGCCCTAACTTTCCTAGTGTGGACAATGACAGAAAGATGGACATATGCAAGAATAAAAAAAATACTGTTGTGAGCAAATCAAGATGCTAAATTACATTGAACAAGTCTGCAATGGTGTTTTCTGTTCTTAGAATCGTATTGAATCATCAATGCATGTTGAACTCAAAGAGCTTGAGTATCATATTCATAATACATCAAACTTCATCAAGCCCTGTAACACCAAAGTTGCACTCAAATCTGCATTGTTTAAGAGGTAGCAGCCTTGCTATCTGAAGTCTGTGCATGTTTTAATCTTAATTTGGATCAATTTCACATGTACTGTCCCTTAAAACAATATACCTGAATTGTTCTAGATAACTTTATGTTTTAAAATCTTTATAGCTTGTCCTATAACTATTTCAAGCATTAATATTCCTGATTTTCATGACCCTAACATACACAGACCCAAGCCTACACTCAATAGTATTTCCAAAGGCCATGACAGCATTACCTCACTAGTAAAATGACAGTTAATAACAGTTAATGACCAATTGCTAAAGAGAGGAACCTCTGCTGAATAAGTTCTTTTGCAACGGAGTAAAAAACTTTAAGACAACCTGTAAAAGATGTTTTTAATTACGTATATGCCCTTTTTGCTTCTTCGTGAGGAAAAGGTTTTAAGTTTTTCCCTCAACAACAGAATAAATGTATTACTTCTGGTTTGTTTGTTTTTTTAAGCCTAAAAAATATTAGGAAGGTCAAAGTCTGGTGTTTCCTGGTCTTCTTGGAAGACATTTTAGCATTTCGGAAGTGTACAGTGGGATTTCATATCTTAATTAAATATTTTCTATAAGGGTTGCAAAAGAGTAGCTGAGTGGGCCATGGACAGGCTATCAATTGTTATCTCGATTCTCAGCTTTAATTTTATAAAAAGTCTCTATACGTTATGGTTGGCAAGAAAGTATGTCCTGAGTGTTGCTGATGGAGAGACCTTTGAGTCTGCAGAGAACCTGAAGCAATAGCTCTGACATGTGAACTGCCCCATTCATTTCAGTGGGTGCTAACTCAGATGACAGTGATATTACTTTCAAAATAGCCCAGTTCCTTATTTCACTGTTCCAAGCATATAAGAAAGAGAGGACATGCTATATTATGAAGACCAACACCAGGGCTTCTCAACATTTAGGAGGGAAAGACTCCCTGCGAGGGATTAGGGGGAAGAAGTGGGACATAGACGATGTATAAATTAAGATGTGTAGACCTTTAAAACCACATGTCAC
The DNA here is from genome assembly GCF_003597395.2 of Chelonoidis abingdonii. Lineage (NCBI taxonomy): Eukaryota > Metazoa > Chordata > Testudines > Testudinidae > Chelonoidis > Chelonoidis abingdonii. The sequence goes on from NC_133773.1 coordinate 60,091,150, forward strand.
AAATACAAGAGGGTGAGGAGGGTGATTGTTTTTATTTTCCTGAATGGCAGCTCAGCTTTCAAATGTCTGAAAAACCACTCTCTTAATGGAAAGGGTGGGGGCACTGACTCTTTAAGAAAGACACCACTTCTCCCAAATGTTCATTAGACACTGGAGTTAAATAAGTGTTTAAAAAAAGCAAATAAAAATATACATTTTAAGCAGCCTGGCTGACTGAAAATCAATCAATTTTCAGTCACTTGTGATAGGATAATTATATTAGTCCTTCAGTCATCGAGTCTTTTAATGGTAGACAAGATCTGAATATAAAAAACAATTATGTAGCGCCCCCTGCTCTACTTTTTCTTTACAATATCCCCCCCATGCAAACACTTATCTTTACAAGGTACAAAGAAAGTTTAAAGCAAAAAGAGTAAGGGGCCAAGCCTCCCCTGCCCCCACTCTGTAAGAAACCTTTACTCCCTTAGATTGCATCAGATTATCATTTTTAGTAATAGTTTAATGTAAATTCAGCTACACACAGAAGAAAGGACAAATGGTGATAAATTATTTTAGTAGAGAAGTTGTGAGAACTGGCCCTCAACTGACAAAAGATGATAGCCATCTTACCAGCCTGTTTATGCGAACAAATTCTTCTGGGGTTTTGGCCCATGGTGGAAGTTCAACATCAGATACTACTGTTCCATCATCCATCACACCTAGATTGTAATTGTTGAGGTTGACAAACATCTCTGGGAGATAATAAAATTCAGGAATCAGCTCCTGTATGCAAAGGAAAAACAATATCATGTTATAAATTCTAACATACAACATAGTTACTTAAAGCATTAATGATGGGGGAAGGGAGCAGAGTGCAATAAGGGGAACATTAAACACTCACAGATAGAAATCCTCTCTCATTACTTCACAAACATTTAAAGCCTCTTCAGATTTGGAAAGCCCTGATCATGCTCTTAACAGGAAATATTTTACAATATATTTTGTTGATTAAAAAACATATGTAAAATGTTTTTGGTTACAGGTTTATCTGACAAATATTCATAGACAATCTTTTACAACCATTTAGGTGAGAAACAAATTAAGACCTCATGGTGCAAATTTTGACTGAAACCTGAGGCAAAACTGCTCCTTTCAAGTTTCATACCAATCCCTACATTTAAAAGAATAACTACTAAGTGTACAAAGGGTAATCATAACACTGCACACAAGCCGTGCCTGCTATAATAGTTATAATGATGCAAAACAGTAATAATTAAGGCTACGATTCTGTCATGGGTATTTTTAAATAAAAGTCATGGACAGATCATGGGCAATAAACAAAAATTCATGGAAACCTGTGACCTGTACCTGACTTTTACTAAAAAATTCCCTGGGGAGGAGGCAGACGGGGGACAAAGAGCTGCTGGGGTTTGCAGCTGCTCAGCCTCACCAGCTGCTCCTGCAACAGGGGCTGACTACTACTCCTCCAGCCCCAGAGGAGCTGAACCAACACTGGTGACAGTCCCAGGGCTGGCCGCTGGCCAGCTGTTCCGGCAGCCGCTGCTCTGAGGCTGACAGCTGCTCCAGACCTGCCCCAAAAGAAGTCCCAGAAAGTCACGGAATCCGTGACCTCCGTGATAGAATCTTAACCTTGGTAATAATTCCAATGTGGTCACACATACTGTCTGAATCATTCACTATTTGGTCTGAAATTATCCATGTTTGGTCCCTGCTCAAAAGTAAATTTTCCGCAAAGTTTGAAATTTATGGAGTTATACCAGATTAAAACTAGAGTAATGCAGTGGTGAATCAGGCCCTCTATTTTTTTTTTCATTTCAAAATCCTACTAACTCAGTTCTGCGAAAAACAGTCTCCAACCAAACAAAGGTGACAAGTCAAAAAGTCTGTTGTTGTTAAGTATTCCACCACTCCAGTACAACTCAGCTGGTGGTGGGAACATCTGGAACTTTCAAGACAGATCCTGCAATGCCCTCCATGCAGACAGATCCCTGCACCCATGTGGAGTGCCACCGACGTCAAAGGGCCTCCCATGGGAGTGAAGGGGTCTACCTGCATGGAGCTTGTTACAAGATTGAAACTAGCAGTTTTATCATTGTCTATATCTGCGCTGAGTGAGATTAGGACCCAGTGATTAAACAGCAGTGGCCTGTCTACACTAAAGCTCTCACTGGCAGAGCTGCAACAGTGGTTACAACAGCAGGAATTTTTCAGAAAAACAATCATGCACACACAGCTAATGAAATTTGAATTTCTAAGTTTAACTGGAATAATTTAAATATTAAGAGGCATTTCTTTAAAAAAAAACAAAACAACGGAAATTTAAAGCAGACAATGGAACATTAAGGGGCCAGTCAAACACATAATGTCAGGAACAGTAAAGTTTAATAGTATGGTTACCTTATCACAAATGTTAGAGTTTTCTCCAGTAAAAATTACCACCTCACCCACTTTGTCTCTCCAATAACCTGGGAGTAACATGACTACAACAACACTGCAAACCTACTGTATATATGTAATATATATTTTCCCTTTTTAATTAAATATGTAACTTAATATATTGCAGTCTATTCTGTAATACATATTTACCACATAATATGTAGGATGTATACAATGTGGTCTAGTTAAGGTTGCTATTAGAACCATAACTATTTTTTTATATTCAGATTTTTGTAATTTTTACTGGGCGATCCAAACATTACATTTATTTAGAAAATGCCTATGTAGAAATTACGGGATTTTTTTGCCTTTCGTGTATTTTAAAGACATTTTTTAAAATGAGACATTAATATTCAGTCTTACGAAACACAGCAAGTAAAGGTGATAATTTGATAGATTTAGAAAAAAAATTATGCTGCTAAATTGGACAATTCCCTCCTCTGAATGGAATGGATCAATATTTGTAATTGCTTCAGGAAATTAATTTCATAGTAAGCGACTAGTGTAAAATTGGTATTCCGTTTAACAAGTGGAAACCGCATGCCACTTAACAAGCAGAAAAATACAGGCTGTTCTGTTGGCTTTTATGTGCAGTGGACCTGTGTGTAGCTATGTCAGAGGTCCAAGTAGATCAGATTTGAAATCCACTCTTGACATGGGTCAATGGATCAGTGGTCTCCCAGATACCCCCTCAGGGCTAGCTATGGCAAAGCAGCTTTCCAAACAGCTGAGTGCAATTGGCAGGTCATCAGATTGTGGACAAGGTCAGTCTGAAGTAGCCAGAGCAAAGACAGGAAAGATCTAGCAGGAATTAAGCTATTATCACCTCCATCCTTGTGTGAAACACTGCATGACTTTGAATTGTACATCTTTTTGTTTACAGTCACCTTAATTAACCAAGCAGGGTAAAAATGAGCTTGTATACCAAATGCTTGCCAAGTACCTGATAATAAGTTTGAAACCAGTTAATTGGACAAATAAGGAAAGGAGTTGTAGCAAGGTTAAATGAAAGAAGTCTAATACCAAAGTTTCAGCAATTTCATCATTTTACATCTCACATAAAGAAAGGCAGGCTACTATTAATTCAACAGCAGAGAAATACATCAACTTACACCACAAATATTAGCACATAGTATGATGCTGAATATTTTAAACATAAGCTCATCACATATGTTACTGATGACTTTTTAAATATATAAAAACACAACCACTCATTTGGTTCTACAAGATCAGAAAACATTTGGCTTTGTAGAATACACATGGCTTTTATTAGAATATGCAGAAATGCTATGCTGAAAGGTAACAACTTAAAAACAATCAATTACTTCTGTTAATTTCCTGAACTAAAAAACATTTTATAGAAATGATTTCATAACTTTAATAACTAGTTTTCAGGAAGATCTCTAGTGGTACCATAGTAAAGCTGTTTTTCTTTCTAACAAGCAAATGCCTCTCTTAAATATCAGGGGCCTGATTCTGTTGCCCTGACCAAGTGTTGTCATTTACACAGAGCCAAAATGAGTGCAAAGTAGCTGTAAAGTACCATTCTGATTTCCTAGTACTTTATACCCACTTTAGAGTCACTTTGCACTGGTGTAAAAGACTACACAGAAAGCAGGGCAACTCTCTAGAGACTTTGGCATCTTTGCATCTAAAGACAATTTCAACTGACATGTTAAAGGACAATACTCAAAGATTACATCCTTATCACACTTACAAACCTTTACACTTCTGATGATGGCCTCTTTAGCAAGCGCAATATTTTAAAATAATGGCATTGTTTGTGCTACTACTAGAAGCCTATTCTGGGGGACTTCTTACTTGGCCATAAATTTGGTTCACCTCTCCCCCAAAGTCTCATACCACATGGGCAACTTCCACACTAAACTGTAATAGCATTTTATTTATCTATTGAATGAAAATTACTACAGAGTTGTTTGATGCTTCTTTTGTTTGTAAGATTTCACAGGGGACTGCGAAATTGTCTGATTATTTTCATGTGGTAGTCCTAAACATTCATCTTCAAAATAACTTCAAGCATTTTCTTTATTAAAATACTTTTATGGATTAGAAACACCGGAATAAAATAGTGAAATCATTGTTAATGAAAATCAATTCTATGGGGTAAATTTTGCCACTCTTACATTCTGTAGTATCTCATTCTTTTTGTAGTGCTATTGACATCACTTAACTACTGAGAGTGTCAGGTGTTACTCAACATGAGTAAGGTGATGGAATCTAACACATAGTATTTAAATAGGCCTTTCCATGATAGACTTCAGATGTTAGGGCTTACTGTGTCAGGAATTTTCATTTCAATGATTTCCATATACGTTGGAATGCAAGTTATTTTAACAACTGTCTTTTCCCAAATGGACAACACTGATTTTTAAGGAAACTTGCTTTTTTAATATTGTTATTACAAAGCAGCATCAATGAGGATTATCAGCTGATCACTGGGAATTGTTTTTAACATATGCCACAGAGCACAGAAATACACACAGAATGCAATCTGTCACATCTTATAGAAGCTCTGTTTTATTTTGGCCTTGATTTCTAGATGATAAAGTAGCATATTTTGAAAGAGAAACAGATGAACTGTAGAAGTATTTAGAATCAGTGAGTCAAATCCCCAGCCAGAAAACATTTTAGAAGAGACCAAATTTGGGGCCTAAACTATTTCAAAAGTCCCTTTAAGCAATATTAAAGGTTTTACTATCACCAGCCAAAAATGCACCAATAAAAGCTACAAAACGCACACTAGAAGTCCAGTTCGGCACTCTTATTGCCATGATTTGCTTCCTTTGCTACAGGACCTAAATGGTGCAGTTGGTACAATCGGTTAAAACGGCACTTTAGAAGCATTACATATAATGTCTGTTTTTTCCATATCAATTGGCACACTAGCCTCTAAGTATCCACAGTATCATATCTTTTCTATTACATATCATAGAAATGTAGAGCTGGAAGGGATCTCGAGAGGACATCTAGTTCATCCCTTCACACAGAGTCAGGAACAGGTATGCCTAAATGAGTGGTTCTCAATCTTTCCAGACTGATATCTTGCTTTCCTCAAGTTTCACCTCACTTAAAAACTACTTGCTTACAAAATCCGACCTAAAAATAGAAAAAAGTGTCACAGCACACTATTACTGAAAATTGCTTACTATCTCATTTTTACCATATAATTGCCAAATAAATTGATTGAAATAGAAATATTGTACTTACATTTCAGTGTGATACTTGGGCCTATTTTTCACTTGTGAGCATTGTCTGAGGCCCGAGCCCCAGGCGGCAGGATTGAAGCATGTAGCTTAGCTTTGTGGGCCCCAGGCAGTTGCCCTGCTTGCCACCCCTTACTGCCAGCCCTGCACTTGTGATCCCCCTAAACCCCTCCTGTGTTGCCCATGGGGGCTGCAACCCCTCTAGTTGAGAAACACCAATCTAGATGAGTTGAGTACTCGTGGAAGACCTTGCGTATACCCCTGGTTGAGAACCCCTGGCCTAGACCCTTCTTGACAGATGTTTGTCTAACCTGTTCTTAAAATCCTCCAGGGATGGGGATTCCACAACCTCCCTTGGAAGCCTGTTCCAGAGCTTTAACTATCTCCGTATAGTTAGAATTTTTTTTGTAATATCTAACCTAATTATCCCTTGCAGCAGATTAAAGTCATTGCTTTTTGTCCTACCTTGTCCTGGACATGGAGATCAATTATTGATCACTGTTTTCTTTACAAGCAGCAGAGAGTCCTGTGGCACCTTATAGACTAACAGACGTTTTGGAGCGTGAGCTTTCGTGGGTGAATACCCACTTCGTCAGACCCACTGCATCTGACGAAGTGGGTATTCACCCACGAAAGCTCACACTCCAAAATGTCTGTTAGTCTATAAGGTGCCACAGGACTCTCTGCTGCTTTTACAGATCCAGACTAGCACGGCTACCCCTCTGATACTTGTTTTCTTTACAGCGCTCTTAAAATATTTGAACACTTATCAGGTCACCCTTTAGTCTTCTTTTCTCAGGACTAAATATACCAATTTTTTTTTAAACCTTTTCTTCGTAGCTCAAGTGTCCTAAACTTTTCTCATTACTGTGACTCTCCTCTATATGCTCTCCAATTTCTTCATGTGTGGCACCTAGACCTGGACAAAGCACTCCAGTTGAGGCCTCACCAGTGCTGAGTGCAGCAGAACAATTATTTCCTATATCTTATATACGATACTTCTGTTAATATAACCCAGAATTATATAAGCCTTTTTCATAACTGCGTCCCGCTGTTGACTCATATTCAGTTTGTGATCCAGTATAATCCCCAGATCCTTTATAGCAGTACGACTGCTACCCAGTTATTTCCCATTTTGTAGTTGTGCATTTGATGTTTTTCTTCCAAAGCTTATTACTTTGCACTTGTCTTTATTGAATTTCATTTTGTTGATTTCAGACCTATTCTCCAATTTGCCAAAGATGTTTTGAATTCTAATCCTTTCCTTCAAAATGTTTGGGACGTCTCCCAAATTTGGTATCATTTTCAAATTTTATAAAAACAATCTGCTCAGCAGTTTGAGCATTGGCCTGCTAAACCTAGGGTTGTCAGTTCAATCCTTGAGGCAGCCACTTGCAGAACTGGGGTAAAAATCTGTCTGGGGATTGATCCTGCTTTGAGCAGGGGGTTGGACTAGATGACCTGCTGAGGTCCCTTCCAACCTTAATATTTTATTATTCTAGTTCATTATCCAAGTCATTACTGAAAATATTCATTAGTACAAGACCCAGGACAGACTCTTGCAGAATCCAATTAGGTATGTCATCCCAGTTTAACAGCAAACCATTAACAACTACTTTTTGAGTATGGCTTTCCAACCAGCTGTGCACTGAAGTTCTTGTAATTTAATCTAAACCATATTTCCCTACTTTGTTTATAAGAATGTTATGTCTCACTGTGTTGAAAGATTTACTAAAATCAAGATATAGTGTATCTTGCCCCATCTCCTAGGCAGTATACCTGTCCATAAAGGAAATTAGGTTGGTCTGGCATGATTTGTTCTTGACAAATCCATGTTGGTTGTTATTTATTATCCTATTATCTCTTAGGTGCTTATAAACTGATTATTAAATAATTTGTTCCTGTACCTTTCCAGGTATCAAAGTTAGGCTGACTGTTCTATAATTCTCCTTGTTCTCCTTTTCAAAAACAAGTATTATGTTTGCCCTGCTTCAATATTCTCGGTCCTTACCCATTCTCCACGACTTCTCAAAGATAATCACTAATGGTTTTGAGATTGCTTCAGCTAGTTCCTTAAGCATCCTATTGTGCATTTCATCAGGTCCTGATGACCTGAATATATCTAACTTACCTAAATATTAATTAACCTCTTCTTTCCCTATTCTGGCTTGTGTTCCTTCCCCCTTTTTATTAATATTATGTTAAATATTTGGTCATAGTTTATCTTTTTAGAGAAGACTGGAGCAAAACAGGCATAAAATAACTCAGCCTTCTAGATACTATCTGTTATTAGTTCTCCTTCCCCTGCTAAGTAGTGGACCTACACTTTCCTTCATCTTTTTCTTGCTCCTAATGTATTTATAGAACCTCTTTGTACTGCTTTTTATTTCCCTTGCTAGGTGCAACTCATTTTGTGTCTTAGCCTTTTTCGTTTTGTCCACATATGGTTGTGCTATTCTTTTGTCTTCAGCTATCTGTCCATGTTTCCACTTTCTATAGGATTCCTTTTTGATTTTCAGACCATTAAAGGGCTCCTGAAGGAGCCATATTGGCCTCTTACTATTCTTCCTATCTTTCATTTGCATTGGGATAGTTTGCTGTTTTTCCCTTAACATATGTTATTTCTCTCAACAAATTGCATTAAATTCCCTCCCCTTCCCCCACCCCCACCCCACCCAAAGTCTCGGCAGGTTTCCATTCAAGTTCTTAATTTAATTAACAAAGTAATGAACTTGATCACTGGATTGTCATCCTGCTGGAATTCTCTTTCATGTAATGTGATTCTTCTTCTGAATATTTGTAATTTAAACAAACAATATATTAACATATTAATTATATTAATGAAAATTATACAAAACCAAAATGTATACAAAGGTACTATATGTATTTTGATAAATGGCTTGCTATGCTTTTAATAAGAACTGGATGAAAATTTCCATTCAAAATTGATGTACTTAAGAGGTGATTACTTAGCAGTTTAACATTGCTAGCCAACACCAATTACATGTGTATGCAAATATTTTACTATACTCTGTAGGATATACTGAGGATGCATGGGAAAATTATGTAATGGTAATCTCTTACTAGGAAAAGAGAGGCAAAAATAAAAAAACAGGGCTGAAATTATATATTCAACTTTTCCCCCATGTCATTTAAAAAATGGACTAAATTACATTTTGAAAATAATTAGTGACGGGGAAATAAAATTTGGTAGCCCTTGTAACTTCCAGACTATGAAGCTTCTTATTCACAGAGAGTCCAAAGAATACCAAAAGGATAATTTACAAGAACATGAACATTTTAGGAGTTAATATCCATGGACAAACTGCATATGAGATGATTAAACTACAAGTGAAATCAGATTTTTGTGCGCGTAATAAGGAAGAGGGAAGATTAAATGGTGAATCTTGCTAAAGGAGTTGCCTCTCTCAGTGGCTTGAAGTGCGGCTGATATCACATATGAATGTATAACCAGCAGTCAGTTGTACCCTAACAGCTTTATCTGACCCAAATAAAAAAATGAAAGAACTGTTACAAATAATATGTGAGTGACAGAATCTCTTTTGGAAAGTATAATTTAGCAACAAGTATCCACATAGAAGTGACTTAAATGCAATATTTCCTGGTACTCCCATTTCCTCATGCATCCTTTGAGGTCTCAGCAATCAGACCAACCTCGGAACAGTTGAAAGGACTTGGAACTTGCATGAGGAAATCCAGATGAACATAGGCTATCATATCCAGAAATCTAGGATAAGGGAAATGAGGCACTACAATGATGTCTTAAATTCTGCATGGCCTAATTTTTCATGTGCATATGGGATCAAGCAAAGGGAGGCAGCAGATCTTGGAGAATCATCCAGTCTCAACACAACACATTAATGTAGAAGTCAAAGACCCAAGTGCAAAACCAAGGACACTTCATTGATAGTGTCTGTGTGCACTGAATATAAAAACTAATTAATTTACTGTTCATATCTAACACCTCCTGACTGAAATTCCACTCCCTAAAAAATAGGGTTTTCTGGCTGAGACTGTAGGTTGTTTTTACCTCTGAGGCATATCACCAAGACATTGGCAAAGCTTCCGGGGGCTGAGCAAAAGCCAAGTGGAAACAATGAGAGAACTTAACTTTCGTCTGGGTCTACATTTTCAGAATGCATAGTATGCTACCTCAGTACTGGTAATACTGTGGGCTAGACAGGTTTCTCCAAGTTTTCAGAGCAAGTAACCTCCTTCCAAGCTATGAAATGAACTCCAAGATTAACCTTAACCATGAATGAGAAAAAAATTGTAATCATAATCATACCAGAATAGCATCTAATTATGAAGTTTTGAGAAGTAAATTTTGATGAGAAAGGAAGCTCAAAATTATTAAAATACAAACAATTCATTGTAATGGATAAGGTTGTTTTGCTACTGGAAAATGTTCCCCATGATTCTGAAAGCACAAAATACACAACCTACAATTATCAGCAGCAGGTTGTGATGGAAAGGTATGACTATAAAGGCAGAATAAGAACTTTAAAGACTTTTGCAACTAAAGATGAGTGGCACTCCTTTAGAGACAGAAACTAAGCAGACGTTGGCCATCTAAAGAAATTAAGTTGCAGGATCTTGTTCCAGGACAGGTTTGTTTTGCAATTGCCCAGTCAGGGTTGCCAAGTGAACAGGATGTTGGATGAAAGGGTTATTAATCCATCTCTTTCCCCTTTGTGAGTTATCTAAAGATAATCCCACACCAGGTAAATCCTAATGGTTCCCAAATGGTTCTTCAGCTCCCTCATAGCACAAAACAAGAACAAAGTGAAGTTTCCTTCCTGCACATGGAAAGACCAGCTTCTACATTTTCTGATAGACGTGTCTCCCTGTTGTGCATAAACAGAAAATATTTTATTCTGCCTTTAGAGAAGAGTTCAGCTCATTTAGGTGCCCAAAGATGTCAGTAGATTAGGTTAAGCCTGCCACCCAAGATGAATTATTAAAGGTCTCAGCAAGTAGAGATTTGATTGTGATGTGGAAGGCTTCATATCTTCAGCAGAGAGCATTTCAGACACACTAGATAATATGGTTTTGAATCTGTGTAAAACCATTTTGTATTTTTTTCCCCTTTCTGAGCCATCAATGGAAAAATGTTCCATTGCCCTTTTCATGATAAAATAACACCGCCACCACAGTAGTTTTATATAGCCTTTTCACCCCTAGATCGCTAAGCACTCTAAAGGAAGTATCACTATCCTCATTGTAAAATTGGGGAAAATGAGGCAGTGTGGTTAAAAGCAGTTTGCTCAATGATAACACAGATGTCAATACATAGTAATAGCAGAGTTGTGAATAATAAACCTTGGTCTTCTGGCTTCCCATATAGAATCCAGCAGAACCAAACATAATGCTATTATCTTGGTCATTATCAGGGAATGAACGGATCACCTCCAAAGCTAAGCCATGAGCCTCTACAGCTTAAGATAAAGAATTATGTCCCTAGTTGGCAGCTGTAATGGACTGAGGGCTTGTCTACACTTCCAACGCTGCAGTGGCTCAGTTGCACTGCTTAGTGAAGATGCTACCTATGCTGATGGGAGAGCTTCTCCCATTGACTTAGTCTTGTCTACATTGGGGTTTAGGTGGATATAACTATTGTTGCTCAGGATTTTCTAATCCCTGAGTGACATAGTTATACCGACATCAGTTGGTAGTGTAAACCAAGCCTTATTCTCTGTAGAACAAGCACAGACAGGAGGGCTGGCTCCAGGCACCAGCGCAGGAAGCAGGTGCTTGGAGGAGCCAATGGAAAGGGGTGGCACGTCTGGGTCTTCGGTGGCAATTCGGCAGTGAGTCCCTCAGTCCCTTTCGGAGGGAAGGACCAGCCACTGAATTGCCACCGAAGAATGAAGTGCCGTGGTAGAGCTGCCGCCAAAGTGCTGCCAATTGTGGCTTTATCTTTTTTTGTTTTTTCCCGTTGCTTGGAGTGGCAAATAAGCTGGAGCCAGCCCTGACAGGCAGAGAGATGCATAACACACACTGAATAGAGGGTTATACAAATTCTAGCAATTACTGAACTTCTTATGCATTGCCATCATGGAAGTCCCAGTAGTGCCCATGAAGCTTCGTTATTATAACCAACACATCCAGTGTTTTAGTTTGGTGACATGTTTTTTGTGTGTTTTGCTACTTGCACTTTGTCTACCACAATAATGATTTTTGACCTGTACTGCCAGGCACACCTAGGCACATATGCAGATGCCAATTTCATACTATTATTTGCAGAGGTTCTAGCAGCTTGTTGAGCATGCACACATCTTCTACCAGCTGTGGTCCTCAAGTTACAGCAATATGGTTGTCTTGAAGGGATGTGCCATTACAGGACTATTGTACAGACATCTCCCATCCACCTAATGTACATTTTTTCACAGTCTCCAAAGACCTACAGTTTAAGAAACCCTGCTCTGGAGGTTTATTTGCAGGAGACTTGAAAGTTCTCACTCCATTATTTCAAGTATGAATATACACCTCTACCCCGATATAACACGAATTTGGATATAACGTGGTAAAGCAGTGCTCCAGAGGGTGGGGCTGTACACTCTGGCAGATCTAAGTAAGTTTGATATAATGCAGATTCACCTATAACGCGGTAAGATTTTTTGGTTCCCGAGGACAGCGTTATATCAGGGTAGAGGTGTAATTATGAAACTTCACCTGCTCATGGTCAGAGTCAGAGGTTTTGAGAGAAAGAGTAACACTTTTTTTTTTTAGTCTGGACAGGGGTCCCCAGCTTTGAAAGTTTGACAAACCCTGCCATAAGGTACCACAACAGACTCAGTGTGACAAACTGCAGATTTGATGGTGTCATTTGAACAAACATGACACTTTCACTTGCGGAGAGGCTGATGAACTGGGGGTCAGAAGCAAAAAGGTGTCTTTGCACACTAGGCACTTTTTCTATTTCGCTAATAAACCTTGCAGGATCTTAGGACTCTTCAGCAACTTAGGGCAGGTTCAAGTTTCTTTCCTATGTTGAACGCTCACATCAAAGTTGGGGATTCATGTATGCACTCTTTCTCCTCCTTCCCCAAATTTTGTATTAGAGAGAAATTTTAACAGAAAAACTGAGTGGAAGACTAAGGCCTGGGGCCATACTGTATATTTCCAATGGTTATATCTTAAATAATTTTATTTTTAATGCCAAAATCTTACTTATACTAAAATCATATTAATTTTCAGCCTCCTCCTATGCTTCCTGACCTGTTGAAAGTCTGTTGCCCACCAGGGACACTACTGACCAGATGAAAAATCGATATAAGATTGGCTTCCATTTCAAACAACCCCCCAACCAGGGACATTGGAGTAGGAGAGGCAGTTCAATCTGCCCACAGAAACGTTAGATTTCCCAAATTTTATACATGAACATAAAATACATGGTGTTTTTATACATTTTCCCTCTAGTACTCCACAACATGCATGCTGGTCACCAAAGCTTAGGCATCAGCTAACAGAATGTCTCATAACTCCATGATTCTATGCAGTAAATCAAATGCTCATCCAGGAAACCAATTTAAAGAAAGTGCATTTTGGGATGTAGTTGTTAGAGCTAAATTTCAGATATATTTTTAAATACATTTCTTCTGGTTTATCAGGGAGGTAGTGGGAGAGAGGTATAAAGGGAAAAAAGGTGGAAGCTCCTTGATGCTAGTTATTTCCAAGTGACACTGGAGTGTCTCTCTCTCTCTCTCACACACACACACTTAAAATCCAGGAGAAATACTATTTTTAAAATATCAGGAAAATCAAAGAAGAGTATCTCTTTTGAAATGCCACAAAGCACTGTGCAGTATTTATGGTGCATAACAATTAATTACTAGAAGCCCTAGTCATGGATCAGGATTCCATTTCACCAGGTGCTGTACAAAAACAGAACAAAAAGACTGCCCCTGCTCCAAACAGCTTACAGTCTAATCACTGTTGTGGAGTATCAGTAAAATCAAATTTGGGTGTGTTTTATAAATACATATAAAGCAATGCGATTTAGAAAGTAATTAACAAAGATTCATGTTATCCTGCAGAGATAGCTCAGTTGTTTGAGTATTGCCTGTTAAACCTAAGGTTGTGAGTTCAATCCTTAAGGGGGCCATCTAGGGCAAAAATCTGTCTGGGGATTTGTCCTGCTTTGAACAGGGGGTTGGACTAGATGACCTCCTGAGGTCCCTTCCAACCCTGATATTCTATGATTCTATATGACAATGTGTTAGTCTTCAACTATTAGAATTCAGTGTTGTATAATAAAACTGAGGAAGATTGGTCAGTCTAAATATCCCTTTCATTCTTCACAGGTAACAGCAGACCAAGCACTGATCATCAAACAGACTGAAGTCATGCTATATTATGAATTTTCAAGATATGTCGATTTATAACTATAGTGTAGCTACACAAATAAAAGATGACAAATCTTTTCATACACATGGGTGTGTATTCATTTACTGATTGGTAGAAGAAACATGGTTACAGGCATGCCTCAAAAAAGGTAACCTGAGCATTCACAAGCCTGCTGTATTTGACATTGCATTGTGCAACTTGATGCAATCCCAGATCAAGAGCATTTTCCTTCCTAAAGATTGAAGAACTATCCTTATTTGCTATTTTATACAGCAGCTCAAAATTATCTGCACTGACAGTCTAATTGTAGTTAACAAAGTCAAAGTTCATGGCTGTTCAATACTTTAAAGGTATTCTATAAAATTAAATATGTTTTTTATTCATCAGAACAGAATACTCAGCTCTGGATAAAAAATATATGTTCTGCATTTTTAAAAGCATCAGTGCTGAACTGATAAATAAATAAAAATGACAGAGCAGCTTGGCATTTGCAATTTGCACTAAGTATTAATTTGCATTGCTTAAAGATATAGGTAAGGCAGAGGTAGGTAACAAGGTTTTAATGCAATGCATCACCTCTTGAAATCAAAATGTGAAAGGTTCAACGAAAGGTTATACTGCAATTCAAGACTAGTCGGATGCTTTGATCACAAATCTCAAGGCTTTCATGGCATAATGACAAGGATTGGTTGTAACCAATGCTTCAGTTTTCTTTATCGAAATGTGATACCAACTGACACAAATTGCACCAAAACTAGCCCGTGTGAATCTTTCGTGTAACTTCCAATGCCTCCAAACAAGATACTATGGCTACCAAATTACATAAGGGCAACAGATAAAAATAGTTCAATCCCAATTAATTATTTGTATTTATTTTCATAAGGAAGCCAACATAATTCCCTCTCTCAACTTTCTATTCAATGGCTCTAAATGTTCAGTAACTTCTCAACCAGGAAGAAGAGTAAACCCCTTTTATATTTTTGTTCTCTGTCTCAGTATCTCCTGCTGTAGCTGTTCCACTTTGTATAAATGCTTACATATTCAATGGAACAAGGTCTTGCGGTTTGGGGTCTCTCATCCCATGTGAGTGTCCCAGCCAGAGGGCTATAGAATCAGTCACTCACTCACTCTCTCTCAATGAGCGATTATTCATTCAAAGTGGAAATCCTTTAACAGCAAAGAAGAGACACTCCACCTTCCTTCCTGAGAATCTCATTGCCCAATGATTAAGGCACTGTCCTGGAAGGCAGAAGAACTGGGTTTGAGTCCATGCTCTATATCAGTCAGAGTGGGGACCTGAACCTGTCTCCCCTAAATCCTGGGTGAGTGCTCAAACCACTAGGCTATTGTGTAAGAGAGCTCCCTGACCTCCACAGGTGTTTGTGTGAAATGACTGACCTGGTTTACATGTCTATCTATAGGAGACGAGTCCCCAGGGGAAGGAAGTGCATCTGCATCTAACTTCCTCCCAATAGGCCCCACCCCTACCTATTCGCTAGGTTAGGTAGCTCCCTACTCATCATGTTGGCTTTTGTGAATCCCATTCTTGGACACTTAACTCTTCCCATACTTTGTATAGGGAACTTGGGTGCCTACCTCCAGATTGTGGATTCCATTAGGCAGCAGGTCACCTAAAAGTCTGGCGTTGCAATGATCAGTCTGAATCTTTTTATGGATCCAGTCTTCGGCAGCTGTTCCCACACCAGGGCTTACTACAGAGACTAGATGCTCTCCTGAAATTCATCTGTTCAAAGGAGCTCTAGCTGGCCTTTGTAAGGACTTTTCAGGTTACCACCTGACTCTTGCCCCACAGCCTCAGAAGAAAGGCAATTTACCCATCCCAGCTGGGGCTACGCCCATCTCACAATAAAGGGGCCAGATACCTTGTGACAAGTGCACAAGAAATTTTTAAATCTAAAGGGGAAATATGATGACTATTCCAGATGAAGTCTGGGCTTAGCCTTTGACTTTGATTAGAATCTCACACAAAAAGTAGTGAAAGTAATGACTGTCTGGAAAAAAATATATATATTTTTAATAATGAAGTGATATAAAATATTCCTCTTAATTGCAGAGACTCTTTTGTTCCATCCCAATCCTGTATCATTTTCTGTGATCACAGTCACAGTAATAATACTTAAAACACTTATACAAGTATTTCCTTTTCAATGTGTTTCAAATGATTTACATCTGCCTTGTGAATAAGGTATCATTCCTGTTTTATATATGTAGAAACTGAGGCAGAATGGGTGAAGAATTTTTGTTGGACTGAATATAGTAAAAAAACAAGCTTCACAAAACAATGTTACCCACAGTAAAACAGCCTCATAAAGGAAGAGCACTCAAATTACTGTAATATATTTAAATGTGCACAAGCCAGTCATATTAAGTGCCTGGGGCATCATTTATAAATTGTGAAAAAGTTTTTTGCATGCTGTCTTCAGAAAGCACACAGCACACTAGAGAAATAAACATTTTGGAGCTATTCAGAAGTTTATTAAACATTGCCAAACATTTTCCACAGGAGCTGAGACTAGAACACAATGTAGGCTGCAATATGAAGAAATATGGGGAAATTCTGCAAGGGCAATATCACCAATTTACTTTGTTGCTCTTGGTTTAAATTATTTAAAATTAAATTATTCATGACTTCAGTTTTGTATAATTTGCCCACACAGGTATAATAATGGAAATAGTTCCTAAGAGAATATAGCATTTTCAATATGCCATTCGCACTCAAATTCTATGTTACCATGGGACTGTTAAGAACACAGATGTAAAATTATTTGGCACCTACATTATGGCACATGACAATGTCTCTTTACTAAGAACACTGTAGTTTTAGATTTTTTTAAAAAATATTGAAAAAAGGTGGAACTGATCCTTCAAGTAAATGGTTTTGTTAAACATCCCAGCTTAAGGAAAAAAACAAATCTCAACACTTCCAGCAGCTAAGGATGTCAGAGGGGGTTCAGAGAACAATAACTCATTAGACCCACTTACAAGGAAAAATTAAGAAAGCTAAAAATGCATAGCTTGGCTAAAAGACAACAAAGGAGGAACCTAATCACCTATAAACATATGAAGATTACTACTATTTGAATTACATTAGCACCACATGCCCCAACCACGATCAGATCCCCACTGTTCTGGACACTGTAGCCTGTAAGTATACAGAGTTGCTTCCTTCAAGTATAAAGATAAGCTATACGTATATGGCAGTAATGCAAAGGACCTACAGGCATTTATGCCCAGTGGTCTGTGATGGGATGTTAGATGGGGTGGGATCTGAGTTACTACAGAGAATTCTTTCCTGGGTGCTGGCTGGTGAGTCTTGCCCACATGCTCAGGGTTGCCATATTTGGGGTCGGGAAGGAATTTCCCTCCAGGGAAGATTGGCAGAGGCCCTGGAGGTTTTTCGCCTTCCTCTGCAGTGTGGGGCACGGGTCACTTGCTGGAGGATTCTCTGCACCTTCATGTCGTTAAACCACGATTTGAGGACTTCAATAACTCAGACATAGCTTAGGGTTTGTTCCAGGAGTGGGTGGGTGAGATTCTGTGGCCTGCATCGTGCAGGAGGTCAAACTAGATGACCATAATGGTCCCTTTTGACCTTAAGTCTATGAATCCATGATAAGTTCTACACAATACAAGCAATAACAGCAACATTCCATAAGTTTAAATACAGCATGCGCCTTTGTTTTTGCTCCCTAGCCTTTGGGATTGCAAATCCAGATTCTAACCCTGTTTCTGGCCCCTACCGCTACACTGGGCTGAGAAAAAAACATCAGCTTCTAACATTCCAGAACCCTCACAAACTCTGGCTAGCAACTGGGGGGGGGGGGGGGG
>NC_133773.1:60109053-60144021 GCF_003597395.2 Chelonoidis abingdonii
GGGCATCTAGCGCAAAATCTGTCTGGGATTTGTCCTTGCTTTGAAACAGGGAGGTTGGACTAGCGATGACCCTGATGGTCCCTTCCACCTTGATATTCTATGTTCTATATGAGCAGTGTTAGTCTTCAACTATTAGATTCAGTGTTGTGTATAATTAAAACTGAGCAAGATTGGTCAGTCTAAACTATTCCTTCATTCTTTCACAGGTAACAGCAGACCAAAGCACTTTCATCAAACAGACTGAAGTCATCTATATTATGGCAATTCTCAAGATATGTCTTTATAACTATAGTGTAGCTACACAAAGGAAAAGATGACAAATCTTTCATACAGCATGGGTGTGTATTCAGTACTGATGGTAGAAGAAACATGGTTCGGCATGCCTCAAAAAAGATAACTGAGCATTCGACAGCCTGCTGTTGTTGACATTGCATTGTTGCAACTTTGATGCATCCCGAGCAAGAGCTTTCCTTCCTAAGATTGAAGAAACATCCTTATTGCTTAGTTTATACAGCAGCGTCAAGAATGTATCTGCACTGACAGTCTAATTGTAGTATACAAAGTCAGAAGTTCATGGCTGTCAATACTTTAAAGGTAATCTCTATAAAATTAATATGTGTTTTTTATCATCAGTAAACAGAATACTCAGCTCTGGATAAAAAAATACTATGTTCTGCTTTTAAAAGCTTCAGTCGAACTGATAATAAATAAAAATGACAGCGAGCTGCTTGCGATTGCAATTTGCACTAAGTATTAATTGCATTGTTAAAGATATAGTAGCGAGAGGTAACGTAAACAGGCTTTTAATGCAATGCACCACCCTTGCAAATCAAAATGTGAACAGGTTCAACGAAAGTTACTGCCAATCGAAATAGTTCGGATTGCTTTGAGCACACAAACTCAAAGGCTTTCATTGGCCATAATGACAAGGATTGGTTATGTAACCAATGCTTCAGTTTTCTTTATCGAAGTGTGATCCAACTGACACATATTGCACCCAAAACATAGCCCGTATGCCCGTGTGAATCTTTCTGTAACTTCCAATGCTCCAAACAAGAACTATGCTTACCAAACTTACGATAAGGGCAACAGATAAAAAGTCGTTCAATCCAATATTATGTATTATTTCATAACGGAGCCAACATGAATTCCCTCTCTCAACTTTCTATTCATGGGCTCTAAATGTTTGTAACTTCTCAACCAGGTAAGAGAGGTAAACCCCTTTTATATATTTTGTTCTCTGTCTCAGTATCTCGTGTAGCTGTTCCACTTGTTATAAATGCTACATATTCAATGGAAACAAGTCTTGCGGTTTGCAGGTTCTATCCCGATCTTGAGTGCCCACGCAGAGGGCTAGTAGATCAGTCACTCACTCACTCTCCTCAATGAGCGATTATTCATTCAAAGTGGAAATCCTTTAACAGGCAAGAAGAGAGCACGTCCACCTTCCTTCCTGAGACTCATTCCCCAATGATTAAGGCACTGTCCTGGAGCAGAAGAACTGGTTTGAGCGCCATCTCTAATATCAGTCAGAGTGGGACCTGAACCTTCTCCTAAATCCGGGTGAGTGCTTCAAACCACTAGGGCTTTGTGTAAGAGAGCTCCCTGACTCCACAGGGTTGTGTGAAATGACTGACCTGGTTACATGTCATATCTATAGGACGATGCCCGGTGGAAGGAAGTGCATCTGCATCTAACTTCCGCCCAATAGCCCCACCTACTATTCGCTCAGGTTAGTAGCCCCTACTCATCATGTTGGCTTGTTGAATCCCATTTCTTGGACACTCTACATCGTTCCAGACTTTGTATGAGGGACTTGGTGCTACCTCCAGATTGTGGATTGTCTTTAGGCAGCAGGTCACCTAAAATCTGGCGTGCAAGTGATCAGTCTGAATTCTTTTTATGTGATCCAGTCTGCGGCAGCTAGTTTCCCGACACCAGGGCTTACTACAGAGATGATGGCTCCTGAAATTCATCTGTTTCAAAGGAGCTCTACTGCGCTTTGTAACGGACTTTCAGTTACCAGCCTGGGGGGGGGACTTTTTTTCTTGGGCCCCCACAGCCCAGAGAAAAGGGCAATTTACCCATCCTCCAGCTGGGCTACGCCCATTCACCAATAAGGGGCCAACCTTGTGACAATGCACAAGAAATTGTTTAATCTAAAGGGGAAATATGATGGACTAGTCCAGATGACGTTGCTTAGCCTTTGACGTTTGATTAGAATCCACACAAAAAGTAGTGAAGCAGTACATGACTGTCTGGAAGAAGAATAATATTTTTGTAGTATGAGTGATATAAAATTCCTCTTAATTGCCAGAACTCGTTTGTTCCATTTCCCAATCGCTGTTATCATTTTCTGTGATCACAGTCACAGTAATAATACTTAAAACACTTGGATGACCAAGTATTCCTTTTCAATGTGTTCAAATACTTTACATCGTGCCTGTGAATAAGGTAGCATTCCGTTAGTATATGTAGAAACTTGAGGCAGAATGGGTGAAGATTTTGTTGGATGAAATAGTGAAAAAAACAAGCTTCACAAAACAATGTACCCACAGAAACAGCCCATAAAGGAAGGAGCACTCAGAATACTGTAAATATATTTAAATGTGCACAAGCCAGTCTATTAAGTGCTGGCATCATTATATAATTTGTGAAAAGTTTTTTGCATGTGTCTTCAGAAAGCACGACAGCACACTAGAGAAATAACATTTTGGAGGCTATCAGAAAAGTTTATTAAAACAGTGCCAAACATTGTCCAAGAGCTGAGACTAGCGAACACAATGTAGTAGCGGCAATATGAAGAAAATGGGAGAAATTCGGCAGGGGCAATATCACCAATTTACTTGTTGCTCTTGGTTTAAATTATTAAGAATAAATTATCATGACTTCAGTTGTTGTATTAATTTGCCCACACAGTATAATATATGGAATATTCCTAGAGAATATCGCTTTTCAATATGCCATTCGCACTCAATTCTGATTGACCATGGAGCTGTAAAACCAGATGTAAAAATATTTGGCACCTACACTTATGGCACATGACAATGTCTCTTACTAAGAACACTGTAGTTTTAGATTTTTAAAAATATTGAAAAAAGGTGGAACTGATCCTCAAGTAAAGCGGTTTGTTAAACATCCCAGCTTAAGAGAAAAAACAAATCTTCAAACACTTCAGCAGCTAGGATGGTCCAGAGGGGGTTCACGAGAACAATACTATTAGACCCACTTACAAGGAAAAATTAAGAAGTAAACTAAATGCATGAGCTGGCTAAAAGACAACAAGGAGAACCTATACCACTATAACAATTGAAGATTACTACTATTTAATTACATTAGCAAAAACCCCACATGCCCCAACCGATCAGATCCCACTGTTTCTGGACACTGTAGCCTGTAAGTATACAGAGTGCTTCTTCAGTATAAAATAAGCTATACGTATATGCAGTAATGCAAAGGACCCTAGAAGCATTATGCCCCAGTGTCTGTGATGGATGTTCGATGGGGTGGGATCGTGATTACTACAGAGAATTCTTTCCTGGCTGGCTGTGTGAGTCATTGCCCACATGCTGTCAGGTTTACTGATCCATTTTGGGGTCGAAAGAATTTTCCTCCAGACAGATTGGCAGAGGCCCTGGAGGTTTTGTCGCCTTCCTCTGCAGCTGGGACACAGGGTCAAAACCTTGCTGAGGGGAGGGATTCTCTGCAGCTTGCAGGTCTTCAAAACCACATTTGAGGACTTCAATAACTCCGACTAGTTAGGTTCTGTTACAGAGTGGCTGGGTGGAGATTCTGTGCCTGCACTGCTGCAGCGAGGTCAGACTAGATGTATAATGGTCCCTTCTGACCTTAAGGCTATGAGTCCATGAGCATAGAATGAAGCTATGAAGCGTTGAGCGAAGTTATTTACCCGACGTAGGTTGCAACTCTCCAGAGATCTGCCCGGCGTCTCTCAGAATTCGGCACTGATCTTCAGTGACTATTGAAAGCATCCAGAGAGTTCTTAATAGGACGTTCAAGGGAAATACATACATCATGTTGTGGGAACAAAATCTCCTGGATAGCTTGCAGTCAATTGACAACCCACCAAAATTGAGCGTTAGGTCAAAAGCTATCATACAATATATGCCTGTATAAAACATAGTATGCTTAAAATGTTGCAGATTAGTCCAAGAAATTAGGTGAGTTACCATTTGGTATTTGTTGAGCAGAACATCTACAGATGTTCAAATGCAGGATTGCGTTTAGTAACCAAAACTGAGTCATACCGGTGTAATATCATAGCTGGGTTCATTATACGTTGATCCCCCCTCCACAAGATGGATAACGGTAAAATGGAAACATTTTTATAATAGCCTTCATAAGCAACCCATATAATTCAGGGTCAGTACAGCTTTCCCGGGTCCGGGCCAGATAAGCCGCTGGTGGGCCGAGAGCTTGTTTTACCTCAAGTTCCGCAGGCACGGAGGTAACCTAAGTAAAACAAAGTGTGCCCGGGCCGCCAGCTGCGATTACCTGACAGGCTGGACCAGGAAGACTGGTGGGAAATTTTTTGTCGGGAGAACTGGGAGTCAGTGAGTAACCCTCTGTGACCATCCCCCAAATGAAACCCTACCCGTAGGCCCCCCCCCAAGACCCGCGCACACTTCCAGCCTGCCACTCCCGGGCTGCAGGCTCTCGGAGGCAGGTGGAGAGCGGTGCTGTTTGGCCAGAACAAAGAGCACTCTGGCCCGCCTCTGTCCCTTCTGGCCTCTGCTGCTCTTCCTTGCTCCCTGTTGGGGGAGGGCTGCTGTCCACCTCCCCTTTCTTACGTTCTAGAGCCAAACCCGCCTTTCTGGGGTGCTTCCCTTTTTACTAAAAAAAAGTTTGGCTGTGAATGAGAATATATGGTATATTACGTAATAAAGTTTAATAATTATCAGGAGTTCAAAACTTTAGATAGATTTCAGGTAGCAGCTGTGTGTCAGGTATCCGCAAAAAGAACAGGATACTTGTGTGGCACCTTAAAGACCACATATTTATTTCAGCATGAGCTTTCGTGAGCTAGAGCTCACTTCTTCGGATGCATAGAATGGAATACACAGACAGGAGATATTTATACATACAGAGAACATGAAAAGGTGGAAATATGCATACCAACAGGAAGAGTCTAATCAATTGAGATGAGCTATCATCAGCAGGAGAAAAAAAACTTTTGAAGTGATAATTAAGATGATCCATAGAAGGCATGAGGAGAACTTAACATAGGGAAATAGATTCAATTAGTGTAATGATCCAACCTTTCCCAGTCTCTGTTCAGGCTTGAGTTAATTGTATCTATTGACAGATGAGGCCAGACATCCTTAAGACTATTTGTGGAGGCTATAAAACCATAGAACAGGATTAACCATGGCCTAGACTGTAGAGATCTTTTGGAATGCCAGAGTTAGGACATAACCTTTGCAGACCACCACCTATCTCACCATAAGGATAGTGTGCGTATACTGTTGTTATGACGCTGCATTATTGCTGCCAACTTGTTTGAGTTGGAGTGTTTGTATCTTTAACAATTGTGTTAACAGAACTATTGCAAAGACAGAAGGTTTTTCCTAAATTTGAGTGTTGCCACTGTGCACATTGGGGTTCCCAACTTAACAGTAATTCTAACAACACTGGGCCTGATTTTAGGACTAGACCCTATCAAATCTCAGTGTTATATAGGAATTTTTATATAATCAATATAATTAAAACATAATTAATAGAGAAGTCTACAAGAGACAATCCTTCCCTCAAAGAGTTTACAATCCAAATAGACAAGACAAACAGTAGATGGGGAAACAGAAGCAGAGAAGTCAAGTGACTTGCTCAAGGTCATGCAGTAGGTCAGTGACAGAGCATGGGGATAGAACTCAGGTTTTCTGAATTCCATTTCAGTGTCATATCCATCGGACCACACTGCATCAAATATAGATAAGATATATTTGCTGTGGTACAAAGAGATATAAATAGGAGGTAATATTAAAAATGGAACATGCGGCCTACAAGAAAAAGCTTCCAGACTGAGCTACGTAAGATTGCGAAATCGTGTCCCATGGAATGCGGTGAAAGACCACAACTTTGAGACATTTGAAATTAAACTGGACACTATACAACAAGATGTACTTCAGGAAACTTGCCTGCATTCGTAAGCAAATTGTCTGGATAAATTTGGCTATATTTTGACCACCATCACCATCATACATAGATGATGAATACATGATTTAAGAGACTCAGCGTGGCAGTCACAGTATGGAACATCTTCACTGTTCCTCCTTGGATAGAACTTTTATGTTTTTAAGGGTCGTCCTAGCTGTGTATATGTGTTGGGGAAGTCTAGGGAGAGACTAAGGAAGAATCAGACACACTTTACATTCTTCCCTATTAAGAATGCATCTCTTTGTAAAGCATTTCCATCGCTGGAACTTACATCGTCATCTTCAGCTGAGGAAATGTCCTGTCCTGACAAATGAAAGCTTATCCCTGGGCTCTGTCAGACAGAATGTCCCTAAATGACTTAAGCATTCTCAGTGGATTGTGAAAGGAAATATAGTTTCTAATGGGAGGAAGACGGAGGTTACAGAAAGCAAGGCCCATAACCCTAATATGCATTTGATGTTGGTTGGGAAGCACATATAGAGTCCAGTGTACCAATGTGATGAGCTCTTCTTGACTTGTCCAAGTCAGGAAGGAGCTACAGCAAGCGGGACTAGTCTGAGCTTCTGTGTGACCTTGTCATTCAGCATCATGTACAAAGAATTGAAGCAGTCTAGTACAGAGATGAGGAAGACTAGGAAAACTGACTGTCTTCATCCAAGAGGAAGAACTGCAGTCTCCTAGCTAACCAAAGACGTAAAAAAGCATTTCTCATCACTTGTATGGGCACACCAGTGAGTTCAGCAGAGCTAAGACTGCTCAAACATCTTGAAAATGAGAAGCCAAATACCCTTGCTAGAGAAGCCATCATTGTTTCTGCCATTTCTTCTAAGTACTTCCCTCTTGGTATTAGCATAATCTCTGCCTTTCTTGGATAAAAGATGGGTCAGCTATTTTTCATACACAGATTCACTAAGTGTCATGGTGACATTGTTACATCCTTCAGAGAATAAAATAAAAACTGGGTGTCATGACATATTGATGGTATTTAAATTCATGATTTCCCTAATGCTGAAAACTAGAAGAGTAAGTTCAACTCTCATGGGACTACAAGTGTGAACATTTATGTGGAAGAATAGATGCCATCACAACTCTGTGGGAATCTAGCCAAAAAGGAAACAGAGCAAGCTCAACCCCACACACCAACAGGCCTGTAGTGTACTATGACAAATGTTATCTAAGGCTTTTTATAGATGTAACAGTATTAGAATGGATAATTGTCCATTGTCTGGATCAGACAGAGCAGCATGATTTCCACATCATATGAACCTGATTTGGGTAGGCCAAGAATACTGATGGAGTTCAGCTGCTAAAACTGGCTTGCCACGACTTTCTCAACAACTGGACCTGGAACAGATCATGTAGGAGTCTTTTTCTTTTTTAACTTCTCCATTTCTATGAAGTGTAAAGCCAAGGACTGAATATACACCTATAGGTACTTTATCCTTTGACACTGCAAGGGCTGATCCCTCCGAAAGAAGGTGGAGATGGAACTTGATCGGACAATGTGAGGAAATCTCTACAGTTTCTGGGGAGAGATGACTTCAGTTCCCATTGTTCTTAAATCAGATACCTCTCAACCTTTCTTCTACACAAAGTTAAAGATAATAAACACATTTTCAGAGACAGTCAGAGCTGATGAGAAGGGCCCTACCAAATTCATGGCCACGAAAAAAACCTCATGGACTATGAAATCTGGTCTTTGACCATGAAAACTGGTCTCGTGTGTGCTTTTACCCTATACTATACAGATTTCATGGGCGAGACCAGCATTTCTCAAATTGGGGGTCCTGACCCAAAAGGGAGTTGCAAGGAGGTTGCAAGGTTATTTTATAGGGGGGTCGCAGTATTACCGCCCCTACTTCTGCGCTACCTTAAGAACATAAGAACGGCCGTACCGGGTCAGACCAAAGATCCATCTAGCTCAGTATCTGTCTACTGACAGTGGCCAATGCCAGGTGCCCCAGAGGGAGTGAACCTTACAGGAAATGATCAAGTGATCTCTCTCCTGTCATCCATCTCCACCCTCTGACAAACAGAGGCTAGGGGACACCATTCTGGTTCCACCTTCAAGCTGGGTGTCCAGAGAGTGGGGGCTGTTGGTCACGCGCCCAGCTATGAAGGTAGCACCCTGCCAGCAGTAGCACAGAAGAGTGGCAATACCATACAAAGGCACCCTTACTTCTATGTTGCTGCTGATGGCAGTTCTGCCTTCAGAGCTGGGATCCCGGTGGGCAGCCACTGCTTTCCAGCTGCCCAGGTCTGAAGGCAGTGCATAAGTAAGGGTAGCAGTACTGCAATCCCCCCTACAATAACGTCATGACCCCCGCCCAACGCCTTTTTGGGTCAAGACTCCTACAATTACAACACAGTGAAATTTCAGATTTAAATAGCTGAAATCATGAAATTTATTATTTTTTAAATTCTATGACCATGAAATTGACCAAAATGGGCCATGAATTTGGTAGGGCTCTACTGACAAGGTATATAAACTTCAAAATATCCTACTTCTCATTAGTTGGGCACCCTCCTCTCAGAAAACTGTGAGAATTATGGAGGTGCCTAGGAACAACTTCATAATCAAAACTGTATCCTATAATCAGCTTAAAACTGGGCATGAATTCCTCTTTTTCTCTAAAAGCAGATAGCCAACTGGTGTGAAATTTCATGAGGTAGTTTTATGCCCTTTGAATTTTCTGTGTCATTTTTGTTTGCTTTCTCTTCATACATTTTTAATAGGAAGTCTTTGCATTTGGAATCTGGCTGAAATATTTCCACTTCAGTCTTACTTTTCAATGCTGAAAGATTTATTTTAAAAACATTATCTACACAAAAATTTATAAAGGTTTGAATTTGGAGTAGTACTAGTGTAGCAAGTAGTTTAAAAAATTGGATGTAGGATCAGTTCTAGCTATTATTCATATTATCATTGAAAACGTATGGATTGTGCACCTAAATCTGACTGAGGCAAAAAAGCAAAAACACACAAAGTGTCAGGAGCTACACTTTTCTGACAGATTGTATCTTACAATGGCAAAGGGTTCATACACAGCAGCTCACACAAAATCTCCAGCTGGTTGCATTTCTAATCCCACGCAGATCCACTCTCTGTCACCATGACTCATCTCCACTTAACCACTTAGTAGTACAAACCAAGAAATTAATACACAAAAAGAGCGTCACTGTGAAGCAGTTAGATTTGTTACATATATAAACGTATCTCACACAGAGTTACCTAAGAAAGTGAACAGTGAAACCACCTAACAATACACTCTACTCCACCACCCAGAAAGTACAGACTTCACCATTACTACTACCACCGCTACCAGGCACCTTCTCCCAATCTGTGCCCCTCCTTCACCTTACCCCTTCCCCTCCTATTCCCTGCCCTCCACAGGTCCAGCTCTTGTATCCTCTGCATTTGATTTAGGCAGTGAGCCCCAGGCTGGAGCATGCTCATTGCAGACAATCTTTGGGGAATTTAAATGATAAAATCTAAGGTGTGAAAGGTGATTTTTCAGAGGCTTATAATTAGGCCAAATTTGGTGGATTTTCCTGGGGATGGCAAAAGGTCCCTGACAGAAAGTCCCTGTTCCAAAGGAAAGGGGCATTAAAACATTTCAAAGAAAAGGTCACTACATTTTTTTAACATGGACAAAACAACATTTTTTTTCTTGCCCTGTTCTTTGAATGGCTCAATTATTTGGCTTCAATTTTTCAAAAAAATTCAACCAGCAGCAGACACCCAGCATGGAAAATTTCAGCCCAAAGGATTCAAGCTTGGCAAAGTTATAAGGAACAGAAAACAGACTAATAATGGGAAGTGTGAGGCAACCTTAGCAAGTGATATTACCACCCTTGCCTAAAAAAAAAAGTTTGCAGGGTTGTTGGAGCTGTGGTGGTCCCAGGAGATCAGAGAGACAAGGTGGGTGAGGTAAATTATTTTATTGGACCAACGTCTGTTGGTGAGAGACACAAGCTTTTGGGCTATACAGAGCGTTTCTTCAAGTTTGCTCTTATAATATATAATACAGTGCAGTATGTGTTAACAGCTTTCACAAAAGCTAAACACAGTATTTTACCTTTATATCAGAAGTGTCACGCTGGCTGTTGCGCCATGCTCTTGAAACTGACGAAAAAGTTCTATCTGCATGGTCAAACTTCCCGCCTTGTACATGTAGGAAAAATGTTGTAAAGGGCTCCTATTAAAGAAAGAAAAAAAAAAGAAGTGATAGTTTTTGAAAGAAATGTGATAAAAATGGCACCTGCCATGTCCGAAGTTTTGGTTACTCTTATTTCATTTCCTGGTGCATCAGTGGTTAATTGAGACACGTTATTTCTGCTACCCACCTGATGAATAATTGAGGCATAGCTGTTTTTGTGTATGAGGAACCCTTAATTCTACTCTGCTGTGCTCATTGTAAATTAAGACAAATAAAAGCTTGTAAAAATGGAAGGGAAATATTTACAGATCAGTTGTGACATGAATTGCTTTTAAACACATTAAGAAGAAAAAGCTGAATTTTTTTTAATCTAAGGGTTTGTGTGGTTTTTTTGTTTATTTTTAGATAAAGTGTCTCCAAAAATAATTGCATGGCTTAATCAGCTAAGATTTTTTCTTTTGTTCAAGTTTATCTATTAATGCAAATAAATATTTTAATACTTAATGTAACTTTACCATTGTTACGGCTTAATATGTAATTTATGATTTAGAAAAGAAAAATGTTTGAAAGATTTAAAAGCCTCCTCTTAGTTAAAGAACACTTAAGCACATATTAGTGGGTAATTGCTTAAAATTAGCTAAGCACTATAAATTACTTCAAGGATTTATGTATGCTTGCACCATTCTAACAAGCTTTAATTAATGACGTGCTGCTAATGCTTTCCCAGAGAAATTACTTTCTAGAAGATAAATCACCTTTCAATTTTACAGAAACATGCACTGTTTAACCAATATAGAATCAATACGTTGCATCCACGTTACCTGCACGTATATTGCAACATCATTTAAAACAAATATGACAATGTACAATCTTATGAGCATATTAAGACATCTCATTTTAACTTTTAGGGATGAAAATCAAATACATTCATAAGAATTTACAATTTTTCAGAGTACACCCGAATGAAAAAATCATCTGAGGAAGAGAAGTTAAGCCTATTTAATGTAATACAATGAGGTCTACTTGAAAAGCCTATTTTAAAGGAAAAAGAGCTTTTACATGATTTGAGAAGGCTACCCCATAAAAATTAAAACACGTTCAGAGTTTGGAACAGATTTTATCCTTGGAAACTGAAACAAGTTGCTGATAATCAATTACTTCAAAATCTCAGTTGCCTTATATCCTGTTGGGTTTTAATTTGCTCATGGTTTCTGATTATTTGTTGCTTTCATTATTATTTAAAAGTAGATGTATTTTCAACGACTGTACTTACAATTCTCAACAACCAAGTGAGCGCAAAACTTGCAGTTGAGTAATGAGTGCCATAGTGAAACTTTGGAACCTGATCATCTTCCCATGATTCATATCGCTCTGTGAAGAATGCTGCTCTCTTTGGGTTTAGAGCACCAATAGGCTAAAACAAAGGAGACAATCACTACATCATAATCATTACCAGTTTTCAGTGTTTTTGCAAAGAAAATTATTAGCATGCATGAAAATATGTTGTCTAGGTTTTTTGTTTTTTTCTTGTTTGTTTTTTGCAAAAGCAGACAGAGATGGTATATGGATGAAGACAGATGTGGATCTCAAACTTGGATAACATATATACACAGGTGATGGAAGCAGCTGTTACGTTCCACCAGTACAGTTTAATTTCAGTTGAACACTGATCATCACTAACAAGCATTTCACAGCAGAAAATATTACATGAAGTGGGTCCTAGCTGTGTGATGTTTTGTGGACTGTTGAATGAGTTGTGAGAAACAGTTAAAAACATGGGTTTGGACCTTGATGTTTTACGAAAGGTGTCAGGTTGACCAACAGTGAGAGGGAATGTCAACAGTGTAGCTGGAATGTTGATATTAGTACTAGTGTTTGATTTTTTTGTTTGGTTTCTTGCTGTTGGCGCTGTTTTATTTTGCTTTTTTTATGATAACCAATCCCAAGATAAATTATGCCTAAAGAATAAGATATGATTGCATGTAATGCAGGAAAATGAGAAAGAATAAATGAGAGAAATTAGTGAATCAGACAAATTATATCAGAATATATATATTGTGGTAGAAAAGGATTTTATCTGATTTAGCAAACGTATTTCAGGGAAGAATGAAACTGACTTCAAGAACTATCTTTTTTGTTACAGAACCATTTTGGAATCTCCATCTGTACAGATTTTCCCTAAAGACTCAGCTATGCTGGAGGGAAAAAAAGGAGAAATAAGATCATTTGTAAAAAAAACAGTATGAATTAAAAATAGAATCAGAGCTGTATCTGTATAGTACTGTAGCATTTTAAGTATTCACTTAAATTGCTCCTATTTTTATTACCCTGCAAATGAGTATACCCCAAATCAATAGTTATAGAATTACATTCCTTGAATATAAAGCTAAAACCAATTAGGATTGATTTCATTCTCTTTTGAAAAAAATGGTATCATGCAGAGATCCATACAGCTAAAATCCACAGTATTGATTCTCACTATTATTGTTACAGTTGGTTTCTTAAGCTTGCAACAGGACAACCATCAAGACATGCCACATTTATTTTCAAGCAAATAAAAAAAAAGTCCCCAAACGACAGAAAGCTTAGGAGGAAAAAAACAAACAAAAAACCCCAACGAACCACAGAGCTGTGCACTGACAATGATACACTATCAGCTTACTCAGAGAAGTTACAGTGGGAATACACACATTGAATTATACATTACACGAATGCACTGATTTATTGTGGTAATAACATCCACCTCATTAAAAGATTCTGCTTTGCTGCAGTCGGAGAGCTACATATTGTTTACTGCTATAAATTAATGGCAGTGCACAAAACACTGTGGAACCCCTCTAACAATAGATCTGTAATGACAGTGCTGTATATCACAGCTTCCTCAGCAGCTTCATAATAAAATGGAGACAATGTATTGGTCTAATACATTCTACCATGCTGGCCCATATTTTTCTGACAACTGATTTAGCAGAAGAGGTGATTCAACAATGCTATAAAGTGCTGTAAACCGTTAACTAAGCTTGAGCCATACTGGAAATCATTGTATAGTGGCTATTCAAAAATCCTTCCCAAAGCTGAATTTGATTAAAAATGTTAATCCAAATTTCTTAGTAATGCATATATTTGGAAATTAATAGGTAACCGTTGTTAACTACTGAGGTTGGGGATGAGAGCTGATTCTTCTTCCTGATGGCAAAAAGAGGTAATCCACACAAAGCTATGTAAATGTATTTATAGAAAAGATGGAAGCAGAGTTGCTCACTAGCCAACATGGTTTCCTTACGGCTACAAATCGGAGAAAAATGACAAACTGAAAGCTATCGCCTTCATCCTCAGTAATTCCATTCTTTGTTGCTGCAGATGGAATGGAAGAAGTAGATCTTAGTCTGTAGATTAAATGATCAGATACTCCTATTAGTGTATGAAGAGAAGCAAAAATATGGTAAGTTTGTTTTTGTTCTGCTTATTTTAAAAGAGTTAACGATCTTGCGCTCAGTCAGAGGTACATACAAAAGCTACAGATGAGGGAACATGGAGATTCCAATCTTTCCAGGAATATTAAACTTTTATAGCGTTCTTGGTGTAGCAGTATTTTTTAAACATACTTTCTGGTCTAGTATTGACTATAGCAAATCCCAGTCTTTGGACCACTTTAAATTTCCTTCCTTTAAAAGGGACTAAAGCAGATTTGGACTGTTGAAAAGCAATCAATTACAATGTGCTGATATTTGGTGGTTTTGCTAATTTAAAATATGCCTTGGCACTACGGTGTGTTGCTGTATTCATTAGTTATGGATCTTCTGTTGATTCTACTGCTTTACATGCTGTACTTATGAGAGCAGTTCCACATCTTGCCTGCATTTTCAGGTACAGAAGCCCTGTCTCAGAGTCAAAGCCCATTGTCAGAATGCCATTTGTACATTTCTCTCGTCTAGACAAATATGACTTTTCACAGTGTCTATCACATAAGCACCCATCAGGTGCATCCTCTTCCTGGCCCTCTGAACTGGAGCTTTTTTCTGATCTATTCCATTAATAGTTTTTCTAGTTCTTCTATTATTTGGTTGACAACATGTTATTCATGTTGAAACTATCTTTTTCACTTATTTCTGCTCTTGATGACTCCATCTGTTATGTCAGAACCCTCTAAAAAGAACTATCTGTCTTATTTTATATATTTTGGACGGTTGTGAAGATTTTATTTTTTGTAATACATTTCTGTAGTACCAGCTGGAAAACTTTTTGGTCTCCTCATAATGCTTTCTCTGTCTGTAAGTACTATCATTGTCCTTGAAGCTAAACATTTGTCACCCCCTTACAACTGTGTCCTCAAAGTCTTGTAACTCCTGTTTCCCTTAAGAGTATTCTGAAGAACATTTTCTTGTCTTCCTGTTTTTCTTAATCTCAACGGCTGATTTTCATTAATAAATGTTCAGTCACTGCTTACTTGTTTGTTACCTCCTACATTGGTTCCATGGGCGTACCCAATGTCATAACCTATTAGGTTTTCATTTTCTTTATTGAAGATTTTAGCATCACTCCTACAGATTACACAACTTCTAATGAATAAGCTTTTTTCTAAGAATATTTGGCCTATATTCTTACTGGTCAGTTTGAGCCTCTCTCCCATTTCACACTTATTCTGAGTTTGCAAAATGGCATGAAACATCATGAATGGTAGGGGGGCAAGGACAACGGAGAAAGAAAGGGCCATAACTTTATCAACGTACTCAATAATGTAACAAAGGATAATTCTTGAAAGGAAAAGACTCATTTTTGCTTTGCAGACCGCTTTGGCCCCAGATAGACCCGCTACAGAACTTGTCATAGGTGATGGGCGTTAAATAATGATGGCCCTTCCTTATGGCATCCCCCGCTACTAAAGGATCGTCTCCACCCATTTAAACCTCTGACCCACAATGTGCTCCTGCTATAACGGCTAGGATGTTTTAGCCTCTAAGTGTTGTGTTTCTCAGGATATAAGCTACTAAAGTTGTATCTGAATTGAAGTGGCAGGAAAAAAAAATATGAAGACAGTAAGCACAACAACATATGTTTCTTTTAAAGTTACATACTTAGGCTAGAAATACTTTGGCAGTAATAAAATATATACAGTAATAAAAAATTAAACAGCATTATTTAAAAAAACAAAATCTGATCCTGACCTTGCTTCTCCTCTTGATTTTTTCATCTTTTTCTGCCTGATTTTACCCACTATCTGAAGTTTTGTAAATCTAATTGTTTGCTCTGTTGAGTTATGCTTCTCAGCATATTTGCTAAGTATGATCTCTGTTCTTCCTAGGATTTATTTTCAAGAACACTTATCTGGTTTTCATTATTGAGATTTTTCAATAACTTGTGTTTGATCAAATGCAAATCTTCAGGAAAGGTATCCAGTCTTGATTTGAAGACATCATGGAATCATAGAGGATTAGGGTTGGAAGAGACCTTAGGAGGTCATCTAGTCCAATACCCTGCTCAAAGCAGGACCAACACCAACTAAATCATCCCAGCCAGGGCTTGGTCAAGACGGGCCTTAAAAACCTCTAAGGATGGAGATTTCACCACCTACCTAGGTAACCCATTCCAGTGCTTCACCACCCTCCTAGTGTTTCCTAATATCCAACCTAGTCTTCCCCCACTGCAACCTGAGACCATTGCTCCTTGTTCTGTCATCTGCCAACACTGGCAACAGCCAAGCTCCATCCTCTTTGGAATCCCCCTTCAGGTAGCTGAAGGCTGCTATCAAATCTCCGCTCACTCTTCTCTTCTCCAGACTAAACAAGCCCAGTTCCCTCAGCCTCTCCTCGTAAGTCATGTGCCCCAGCCCCCTAATCAATCTCATGCCCTTGGCTGGACTCTCTTCAATTTGCCCACATCCTTTCTGTAGTGGGGGGGCCCAAAACTGGATGCAATACTCCAGATGTGGCCTCCCCAGTGCCAAATAGAGGGGAATAATCACTTTCCTCGATCTGCATCAAGAGATGAAGAATTCACACTTCCTTTGGTAGTTTGTTCCAGTGGTTAATCATCCTCCCTGTTAAAAATGTGTGCCTCATTTCCCATTTGAACTTGACAGGCTTCAGCTTCCAGCCACTGGTTCTTGTTATGCCTTTCTCTGTTAAATTAAAGAGCCCTTTAGTAACCAATAGTTTCTCTCATTATGGTATTTATACACTGTGATCAAGTCACCTCTCAGTCTTCTTTTTCATAAACTAAACAGATTGAGCACTTTAAGTCTCTCACTGTAAGGCACGTTCTCTAGCCCTTGAGTCACTTTTGTGGTTCTTTTCTGCATTCATCCTAATTTTTCAACATCTTTTCTTAAATGTAGATGCCAGAACTGTGCACAGTATTCTAGTATCTGTCTCACCAGTGTGGTATACAAAGGTAAGATCACCTCTATTCCTATTCACTACTCCCCTATTTACACATTGAAGGATTGCATTAGCACTTTTTGTCACAGCATCACACTGGAAGCTCATCTTGAGTTGCTTGTCCCCTATAACTCTTAAATCCTTTTCAGAGTCACTACATTCCAAGACACAGTCCCCCCATTCTGTAGGTATGGCTTACATTCCTTACCCCTGCATGTAAAACGTTGTGTTTTAATATTGCCAAATGCATTTTGTTTGAATGGGCCAGCTTACCAATCACTCCAGACTAGTCTCTGACTGCCCTGTTTTCATCCTTATTTACCATTCTGCCAATCTTGGTCATCCACAAATTTTATCAGCAGTGATTTCCTATTTAGTTCTTAACATTATTCTATACAGTCTGATTCACAGTGGCTGTGAATACTTCCAATTTATATTTTAAGCCCTAGAGCAGGCTGGCAGTGCTTAATAGCATTATTAGTTCCATCAGCTGTTAGGGAGCTAGTAGGGATGTTGGGTTTGAATAACTCTAGGGTTTGAATTCTCTGTTGGAATTGTCCCATGATTAGCATAACAAGTGAGTGTACTCAAATTATTTTATCTCAGAGTGTGGCTCTCTTGTAATTGTGCTGCCTCCTTTCCCAATCACTGGAGATGTACCTTTAACATCTGACACCAATAAAGTGCGTATCCATTTGACATTTGTTCACATTCCATCTACTGAAACTTCTTCCCCTGTGACAAAGGCATACCATTATGCACATGATCACAGATATAACAGATGGTTTTGAATAAAGGTATCTCAAAGAATTATCTGGTATCTAGCACTGCAGTCCAACAAACAGAGTGTGTGTGTGTGTGACATAGACAATAATGAAAGTAATTCTTGAAGGTAACAGTTAAACATTAAGTACAGCTGATATTACAATCATTTCCAAAATATAAACAGGTTTCATATGCAAGTGAGAATAAGTATCATCTACAAAATATATATATCAAAGCTCACCATACTAAAACAGTTCACAAAGAAAATGAAGAAAAAAATACCATATCACATAAATGGTCACTGAAACCACACAGGATCTTCCTGTATATGCAAGTATGTGTGTATGCCCAGACATAAAAGCCAGTCAAGGATATTCCTCTACATCAAACTTGCTGTTACTTTGAGATGCAAATTAATTTTTCACTCAAACATTTTTTATTTTACTCTGGTGAAGAGAGACAGATAAATGGCCTCCAGTGGGCTCATTTAAAACTTGTATGCACTGTTTAGGGTGCAGACAACTATTTCTCATCAGCTCCTTTATCTAACTGACAAGAATAACCAACAGACTGATCAGCATTTTTCTCAAATCCAGTCTCTTTGGATATTTTTTCATGTACTGCATATGGATAAAATGGAAGACAGGCACCCCTTTGAATACCTGGGCTTCTTTCTTTGTGGGTATTCTGGTTGTCAATCTCAGGAGCAGGATGATACTGCTCTACTGGAGGTGGTACTTGTCAGGTTTCCTATAAGGGGCCAGGGTGTAAATCCTTAAGGACTTCAGCACTTCCCTTGAGTCCTGAAGAAATAGAGTGCTTTCATTTGCTTTCTGGTGGGACAGGTCCTATATGGTGGTATGTACCTCATGGTATGCCAGATGCCTGGAACCATAAGTGACTGCCACATCTATTAAGTGAGGAAACAGTATTTGGGAACCAGGACCTAGGAGTTCGCCCCCAGAATAAAGTGAAGTTGATAAATATGCTTTGTGCCCTAAAGGGTCCAAATTTATTTTTATCTTTACATGCATCTTTCATAAACTTCAATTTTTCGTATATTACCAAAACAACCAGAGATCCTGAGTCTCAACTGGCATAAGAGTGTTCAAAGCCCTTTGGGGGCACCTGATATCTCTTCTCCACTCTTTTCACAGTGGGAGGAAGAGTGGCCAGTGTCTGCCACAATCCTTTAGCCAGTTCCAGGATCCCCTCTTTAATAGAGAAGTCAATACTAGCCAGCATTGTCATGCTCAAGATAACAAAGAGTTGGCTGAACTTCTCTTTCCAGTGTCTCCACAATGAGGGACAGGAAATCCTGAAATGCTTTAAAGCTATTTATCACCAGTCCTGGGACTGGTGTCGTGTCATATGGTGATAAGGACAATTTCTTGAGTGAAGATAGACAGATCTCTCTTGCTCCCAGAGGGCCTCTTTGGCTCAGCAGTGGCTGACTTGGTTAATGATGCCACTGTGGAATGGAATCTCCTCCTCTTTATGGAAACGTGGGAGGGAGATCTGCTCCTGGATGTGCATGATGATGGTCCCCAGTAAGGCCTTTATGTCCAAAGTGGCATGACGTATGGATGTTGGCCTGGTTGAGATTAGTGGCACTCATGCCCAATCTGGGACTGAGTTCTGAACGACAGCTACCTGGTGCCCTCCGTGGTGTCACTCTCTGAAGGGATCTCTAATCAATGCTGGCAACTACTTTTCCTCTTTGAATGGTAGTGCTGTCAGATGGTGTGACACTGGGGCCATGTCTTCAGCATAGGAAACAACTCTGGAGGTCCCTTGTATCTCTTCTTCTAGATTCCTCTGGTATGTATCTTGGGCCTTTGGTGGAATCCATCATGGTCAGCACCAAGTCCTCCATTCACTGTGCCATTGCCAGGCTGGACGAGGACTCAGATGATCTGTCCTTCAAGGACTGACGTGTGTCTTCCTTCTGGGATTCCCTTCACATTTGGCTATAATTTGGGCTCTATCTCGCTCCATGAGTGAGCAAAATCTTTATTTATAGGGACAGGTACTGATTTTACTGCCTGAGATGCTGGCACCACAGCAGTCAGTGCAGGTTCCAGAACTGAAGCTGTCAATACTAAGATTTCTGATCCTGCAGACTTCGCAGATGTTGACGTGGTCAGTGTTGAAGTCTCTATCCCTGAGGGTGAGCTCTCCATTTTCTTTTCACTTGCCAAATCTCAGGGCGTGATGTATGCTCAAAGGAGCACTGGCTGAAGTTGGTTTATTAGGCTTGCCTGAGTAGCGACAGCCATCTCTGTGTCTGAAGTGACCTACGTGGAACGTTCTGGCAAATACTGCTTGAGCCAAGCATCCCTGGATTTGCAGAACCTGACAAAGAAGGACTTGCACATGGAGCATCTTTTGGGATGTTGCTCTCCCCTAGGCAGAAGAGAACTTTAAGGGTTTGGCATTTGCCATTAGATGTGGCAGTTGTCATGGAGCCCCTTGCTCTGCTATACACAAGTGTTCAGTGGAGTAGGAGTCTCTGGTATTTTTTCTTCCCTTTTTCGGGGATGGGAATTGTTCAAATAAATGGAGTGTGAAGATGAAGATTTCTTCATAAGTCTCCAAGAAAAGAAGTGGGTTAGGCATTTGCTAGATGTCGAATCTCAACACCACTGGTTTTAAGAGGGAACGAAGGGAGGGTCACAGCTTCTCCAACCTTTATGCCCTTACTTAGGAACATGAGGCGGCACAGGGCACATGCGCAGCGCTGACTGACACTGATGTTCAAAAGAATCTGATCTTATGCACATGAGACACACGTACACCTACAGTGGGATTGGTACTAAGAAGCGTCAAAGAAGAAATGCCCATTATTGAAGTTTATGCTAGGACAATGGGACAGGTACATTATCCTAGCATAACTCACCAAAAAATCTATTACTTCTAGTCCAAGTATATTTTTCTATCCATTACTCCCACATACCAATTAAACACCTCAGTTCACTGAATGTGCAAGCTATTTGTTGCTTTTGTACAGCTGGATGGAACAGAAGTTATTGTACCCACTGTAAAATACAAACATTGCAGATATCTAAATACGATGATTTATCCCATACTGCATGAAAACGATAAAAAAAAGAGTAAAACATTATGAGGTACACGTGCACCTGAAGTGAAGACAGATGAAGATTCAAGAGAGTTTTAATAATCCTCCTCTAATGAGGTAAATTTATAGTCTTACAAAAGTGGTGTAAAGAAGTTATCAACAGCCCAGCTTACTTGTGCGTTAAGGGTCTTAAAACACACTTAGGGTGGATTTTCAACCATAACAAGTCCTCCTTTGGTATCTTAGAATTTTCCAAGTAGTAGTTATTTCTATATTCTCTCTCTACCCCAACCCCAGGGGCATATCACAATTTATTGCCTGAACTGAAGGAGGAAAAGGAAAAAATGTACTTTTGGAAGATGGAAGTAGTATAGAAGATGGGTATCATTCTGGTATAAAACACTATATGCTACATAAACAAAATATGTACTGCTTATAAGTAAAATATGTAACGTTCATTCCTAACCATAATCACCTCTTAAGGAATAAACACTCAAGTTGGAGCAGGATAACTGACGGGAGGTATGTTGCTGGTATTTGTCAGGAGTATTTGGAACACTGACAGTAATATTAACCACAATCCATTTCAGTTGCTTTGGTTTATCATTGTGTGACTGATGTTAAAAACAATGTCATCAGAAGCTGCTTATATAAAGTGTGGGTTTAACCTTTACATTGCAGTTATTTAAATCTGTACTAACTGTGCAGAACTAGTTAATATATAAACAAGGCCGTCACCTA
Organism: Chelonoidis abingdonii; assembly: GCF_003597395.2. Lineage (NCBI taxonomy): Eukaryota > Metazoa > Chordata > Testudines > Testudinidae > Chelonoidis > Chelonoidis abingdonii. The sequence goes on from NC_133773.1 coordinate 60,130,350, forward strand.
GGTTTGTCGATCAAAGTGATAAACATTTAAAGTTATAATATTTAGGCATGGATATAATAGGTAATAAATATAAACAGTGTACTATACATGCTTTAGCACCAAAAAATCATACTGTTTTGAACATAAATTCGCTGACCGATATATTATTTCACATTTTAAATTACAATTATTTCAATGCATTACTTGATCAGACTAACACTGTAAATTTAATAGTGTGGAGGTACAAAACAAAATAAAAGGTAATTAATAACTTGCTGTGGACCAATAAACTTTTTACAATGTACAAGAGGTCCAAAATATTCCTTCATCCAGTAACCTTTGCCCAAAGCTTGCATTTTTATTTGTTTTGATGTTTTAACAAAAATTTACCTTGTTTATTCTTTTTTTCTGTATCAAAATAACTACAAACATTCTGAAGTTGTATTTGTTAAAACCATGTGAATGTTAAATGAAAAGTGTTACCAGAGCCTCATAACTTGAAATATTTTCAGAAGTCTTTTACAGTTTAAAAGTTCATAATAGTAAAAAATAATTTATGCTTTGATTTTTAATCTTCCTTCCTAAAATTAAAAGAATGACATGCAGTGTAAGATCCATAATGTACTGTCTTTCCATATTATCTTCCATTACAGTAGTGGTTATTAACAATATGCTGCTGGTTAATACTGTTCGATCAATTACTGTGAACCTATCACCAGAGAGAAAGAAAAGGTTCAAAATATAACCTATATGTGGGCCATGCAGCTAGAAATATCTATACAGCAACCAAGGTCTGAATTACTGCATCTGTAACATATAGACGGCATATTCATTCTTGTATCTGTTGCAGAGCACATCAAAAGCACTGGCATTCATCAGAAACAGCACTTAAAATTTAACAGATAAAGAAGTGTTGTCTGATCAACAGCAGTTAAACACTGATAGGTAAGGGGAGATGCATGTTAGGTAGATACATACACACACTATCCAAACAGTGAATGGGAAACAATGGCAATAAATCACCACTCAATGGTAAAATGTTATTAAGAATTTAATATGTTGTCTGAAAGTGGACTTACAACATGAACAAGATTACTTTTTCTTTTTCTTTTTTAATTAACACATTACTATCTTCCCTAGATAGCATGTCTATCTGTTTTATTATCCTTTGGGATTATTTTTTTTTAAATATTCTCAAATGCTTATGCCAAGGACAGTTAAGAGGTATCTCTCGTACACAAGACCACTATTCCCTTTGGACATGTATTATTTGGCCATCCAACCAGGAAGAGAATTCTTTGGTTTACCCATGGCTAAAAAAATATTTAGCAATCTTCAACATCACTGTCACCAAAAGTAAACAGACTATATCATCACTCAGTGCATAAACAAGAGTGATCCCTAAGAGTGATGGAGGCTAGTATAGTGCCCAGCATAAGTTAGAGCAGCTTTAGGATTGCTTTAAGCTGCAATGGCAGGTAATAGCCTCCACAGGGACACTAGCTGTGTATTCTCAGAATACGCTTTCCTCGGATACAACCCCTGTATCTTGGAGGTATAGTGAGTGACTGTGCTGACTTCATACTCCTTAAGGATTTTTCCATACTTGAAGTCCTCAGCTACCCAGTTTGGGGAGCTTTACAATACTTTTGTGCTGGAAAAGTGAAAAAAAAAAAAAAAGTTTCTCAGGAGACACAACCTTGCTCATTAGGTCAATGCTGAAATGGAAAACATGGACTCACTGTAATTTAAGTAAGTATGATGGACACAAGACAATAAAATTAAATCTTTCAGTTCTCTGACCACAGTTACAGAAGCACTGGTCATGATACCATACTTAAGGATGAGTTCCATTTTGCACTTAAATGCGGGGATTCAACTTCTATTTTATTAAGAAAAATACACTATATCCTTCCCAAACTTACAGTACTTTAAGTACAAAATGAATTTTCAGAGAATTTACAAGTAAATCTGTTAGTTTATGAATTAAAGATTGATTAAAAACCAAGTCCTTTACAAATTTTAGTATCTTTGCCAGCCTTTTTTTGTGCCAAAGTATCTTAATAATAGAAAAACAAACATTTCACATTTTCCAGATAGTTAAAATTAATTGAAATATTGAGCATGTGTTATATTTGAGGAAATTAGGTTATAATTAAGAAATTAATAATGACTGGTATCAATTTGTATGATTATATAAGCTACAGAGAGGCTCATGTAATTCTTGTATTTGCCTTTCTAGCATCAGAGGTAACTCAACCAATCACCACCTCTTTCCTCTGCAATTAATTTGCATGAAAATAATCTATTGGTTTTAACAACTCAGCAGTATGAGAGAGACTGATCACATGCACCCAGAGTTCTGAGTGACAGATTAGTGTCCAACTGTCACTTCTCAGTGCTTGAAAAGTTTCCCATGGCCCTTTTATCTTGGCTTCACTGCAGACTGAGGCGACACTTGTAACACTTGCCTCATGGAACCCAGAATAAGTCACCATGTCATTTCTCCACCTTAGCAAGAGAAGGCATTGCTGAAGCTTAAACTATAGGACAGCTCCCTACTACACCAGTCTGTCTACCTTACCAGCAAACTCCTCAAGACTCTGTCTATCTAAACTTTACCTTGCAGGTAACATTCAGTGAACTCTAGTTCTCAAGCTTCCCTGAGACGTCCCTCTATAATGTCCAGTCCCTCTCACTGGACACTCATGGAAACAGTACTGAGATGCTTTATAGTAAAACTAAGAATAAGTATATTAATAAAGAACATAGATTTAAGTGATACTAAGCAAGAGAAAAATAGAGACAGGTATAGTTACCAAAAAAAAAAAAAACAAAAACCACACACTTTCTAGTGTCTAAAACCTAACTTTAGCAAGTGCAATCTTTCCCTAAGCAGCTCTCTCACTTACATCAAGCTATGAGTATGTCCAGCCCTCCCCAGGCCAGGGGCGGCTCCAGGCCCCAGCACACCAAGCATGTGCTTGGGGCGGCATGCCACTGGAGGCGCTCTGCCGGTTGCCAGGAGGGCGGCAGGCAACTCCAGTGGACTTCCTGCAGGTGTGCCTGTGGAGGGTCCGCTGGTCCTGTGGCTCCGGTGAACCTCCCGCAGGCGTCTCTGCGGAGGGTCCGCTGGTCCCGCGGCTTCGGTGGAGCATCTGCAGGCACGCCTGTGGGACATCCACCAGAGCCGCGGGACCAGCAGACCCTCTGCAGGGACGCCTGCGGGAGGTCCACCAGAGCCGTGGGACCGGCAACCGGCAGAGCGCCCCCTGCAGCGTGCCGCCGTGCTTGGGGCGGCAAAATGGCTAGAGCTGCCCCTGCTTCAGGCACTAGGATCCACCATTCACAGAATCAGAAGGTGCTTATTTCTTTGTCCTTTGTGACGGATAACAGGAGAGTCCTTTTTCTTCTAAGTCCAGAAACCCCTTGAAATGTATTCTTTGAAAAGTATCGCGAGACAAAATTCTACTCCCCTGCTGCTTGTTCAGGCACCAAGTCCCTTCCTCATCCTCAGGTCAGTTTGTTTTTTTACAGTTGACTTAACCACTTTGTTTACAGTAGATGTAAATGTTCTTTCATTGTCCTTCACTTTTAATCAAGTCAGGCAGCCAGAAATCTACATTCCTTTGTCAAGGACAGGCTTGCTTATCAACTTCTTCCAAAACATATCTTCAGCAAACTACATAACTTTATTCACAACATGTACATACATCATGCAATGATATTTATGATGCCATCAGTTTTTACTTGACACCTTACAAGTCACTGTATGGCTAAATATTTTGACCAGTGTGTTGAGTGTGCCCTTTGCCAGTTCACATAAGTGGCTCTTAGGTTCACAACACTGGCAGGGAAAACAGGCAAGAGTACTACAGTGACATAATTAAGGGAAAATATGATAAAAATCGAATGCATCTTTAAAAGTCAATTTATTTTGATCAGGAATCTAAAACATTTAAAATGCCTTAATTGCATGATTATTGCCTGCCACCACTACAGTACAGAATTAAGCTTGTTTCAGTGCTTTAACTGCATTTCTTACCTCAATATGTTTGGATTTCTTTTAATTGTACCCTTAACTCTCAATTTTTGGGGTTTATGCAGGTTGGTTCTGAACTAATTTTAACATTCCTGTAATATTTTTTAGCCTTCAATTAATATGCACTCATATTCAATTCCATTATAAGGTAGTTTTTCATCTAGAAATCAACAATAAAGTGTTTATTACATTGCAGATGGATTTTTTCTACAATTAAAATTCCTTCAAAATATTGATTCTTTAACTTCAAAAGGGTTGTCAAATATAAAAATCTATGTGAGATTATTTGTCAATCAAACGTGTCAAGAAAGAATATTGTGAGCCAAATCAAGTTAGCTAGTCAAATTTATCAATTCTATTGATTAGTATTATTACAGCACAATATCGTTTAGTTTTGCACTTGAAAGATTCCTCCATTTCTGTTTTGTACAAAGAACAGAGTGCATCTTCCCTAAATTTACAGCACATAAGCTGTGGGCAAAGCCTGACTTTTCTTGAGATTTTCAAGCAGATTGTTTAATAATTAAACAAACAAATAAAAACAGTACAACACAGGATAAAAGGAAAAATAAGATGTTTAAAAATGTTTTCTCCTGTGTCTCTCACCTTTTTTAGATTCTTTTTGCTAACAACTGACTGGTTCCTTTTCCTGTACACTTTCCATATAATTAAAACACATCGTGATTAATATACATTTGAAGAAATCAGGTTGCAATTAACTATCATTTTTTCCTCCAACTTTCTGACTAAGTTAACCAGTTTCCTCTACCCAACATGGCTGCCTTTTGTTCCACGTCACCAATTTTGGGGATCTGGAAGCAATTTTTCCCCTCCAAGAAAGATTGGCAAGATATCGGTGGGTTGCTTTGCCCTCATTGCAGTTCCCTGGAGGCCCTGTTTTAGACTAATAAAGAATAAAAATTTCAAAGTACTAAGTTCAATAAATTGAGTTCATAATAGTAACTTCTGACTATTATCCAGTGCAGGTCAGAGGCTCAAAGGCACCAGATCCCAGGGTAAACATGAGTAAGAACCTATGTGGTAACTCATGGAACCAATTAGCTTCTAGGAACAAAAAGGAGACCTTAACTGGGAGCAGTACACCTCTTATATGTACTGTTATCCCTAGTACAAAGGACAGAGGATTAGGAGGTAGTCAAATCCTAGCAGTTTTGGGCCTACTCTGAATAATGCTAATATGGTATTGTTATTAATAATAATTTGTACTGCATATGGACTTTTAACAGCACACTAAACCCAAGTAAATATCTGATATTTAAGATAATGAAAAGGTGAGGGAGGAGCTGGCTTAAAGTTAAAGTGTTAATAAAGTTGTGGAATGCCATTTTAAATCCATCCCTGAGTCTGCACTTCATTCTCCTGAGTGTCATAACAGAACACCATTTTTCCCCATTGGTAATTTTCCAAATTGGCAGTAGTGTATGATTTTGGCATTGTAGGTGAGAGTAATATAAGAAATATTTCCCAAGAAGTTTTACTGTAAAATATCTATAAACGTTCACATTTAAGAAAATGTTACAGAATAGAAACATCAGCAAGCTAAAGTTAGAATCTAGACACACACATACACACATCTCACCAGCTAGAACTCCAGCAATGCTCATGTGTGCGCACGAAATCACAAGGGAAGACCTCACAGAATCCCTCAATACATACTTCTTAATGTAAATTTCTAAATATAATAATGGGAGCAAACCATTCTAACTGTTCTACAAGTAAATTAAGTGATATCCAGCAGTGATTATGATCAGAATCATCTGACAATTATTTTGATGACATGACAAAACTTTGTTGAAAGAAGGGCAGTGGATAATGGGGTGATTTTTACCTAGATCTCACCAAGACATTCAATAAACTAATCCACTAGAAATTTAAATAAAATTAGCATTTTTTGAGTCAGTCCTATAAAACGAAGACACACAGAAATCAGTTTAGAATACTATACTACCATATGGAAGTTAAGGTCTAGTATATGGAAGATGCAAATAAATCATACAGTCCATGAGGCTGAATAAATGGAGAGAGCAAATATAAAACAAGAGATAATGACTCCATTGTATAAAGCTTAATGAGTCCACATTTGCAAATGCAATAAGGTACTCACACTTGTTCACTTAAGAAAGAATACCTTAACAGTTTGAATCAAGTACAAAAAAAGCAGCAAGACTAAATTTATGGGTATGGAGGAAGAGTTGTATGAAGAAAGGCATATCGAACTCTGGAGAGAAAATAGGGTACCTTCATTATAGTAGGTACTTATGGTACCTAAAGGGGACATCCAAAGGGACAGAGAAAATAGTCTTTTTTACACACTGGGAATAAGGACATGACCCACGAAATACTTCAGGCATAACATCATCACAGGATCTACCTCCTAAGAAGAAGGGATTTTCATCAAAAACCCAATGAATGGAGTTGGCTGATCTTCAGTCCTTACCATCCATGCTTTTCTCTGTTAATGTTTCTAACTTAAAAAAAAAATGTTCAAACTAACTGCATGTATGTTCCACAACTGAAGGCATCTTCTATTAAAAATAGTCTTAAAATGATATCAGTGAAAATAATATGCATATCAATAACTTGTTTTCCCATAAAATACAGTTGGTCCTCTACCTATTAGCAGTACCTGTGTGTAAATATGACATTCTGCTAATGGTTGCACATTTAACAATATTAATATATCTCACAAGCAGAACCAATCCCCAGACAGATTTTTGCCCCAGATCCCTAAATGGCCCCCCTCAAGGATTGAACTCACAGCCCTGGGTTTAGCAGGCCAATGCTCAAACCACTGAGCTATCCCTCCCTCCAAAACAATTTAAGCTAGTGTGACAGTTACTGAAAACATATCATCTCTGATGACAAATACCTTTGACAAATCCCTGAAGTTGCTAGGAAGTGTAAGGTCCAACTCTTCTGATTCATAGTTAGTGATAACCCAGGGGAATACAGGATACTGATTTAAGTCATTGTAAGTACGTCCTGGTGAAAACAAAAACAGGCAATATTTAAAGGCAATAGTTAAACAATTGCCTTTATTTAAAGGCAATAGTTAAACAAAATACTGACCCTGGAGATATGATTTATTATATCATTTGATAACCACCAAAAGAAATGCTTTTTTATTACAAATCTTTTACAATCGCAATGTCTGAATTTTCTTTGCTGAAAAGGATATGAAAAGTTTTATTGGATTGCCAGTATTCCATTTTAAATATTGCGGTCCATTCAACTTTAATTGTCAACTCTCTTGCACACTATAAAAAGTGACAGTTAAATTCATTCATTTTTATATATATCTTTTTATTTTTTGTTTTTTGTACAGATCTACAATCTAATCTTCTAGCCTACTCTAAACTGAACTGACTATAAGAATAGAAAAGGCCAATGACCTTCGTGCATAGAAATAAAGACGCAGATTCTCCATCCCAGTTGTGCAACACTTGGGTGCACTGGAGAAGGGAGAGATACAGATATTAGATTTTGAGCTGCATGACACTGGCACAAGTCACACCTACCAACTGTCTGCCATCAGAAAGTTCACATGCATAAAGGGAATTCTCCACTAACCTTATGAACACTTAAAAAGTTAGGCTGAAAAATGTGGCCTGAAGTATTTAAATTTCATTTCTACATTTGTGCTTAATTTAGTCTATCAGCTGGACTAAACTAGTGAAAACAAAATATGCTACCAAAATGGTTTCTAGTTCTCATCTTGATGGATACATTGCAATGTTATTATGTTTATATCATGAAATTATAGTCTTTCCTTTTCATTGAATACTAAAAGTTAGATAATTCAAACCATCTTCCTGCCAATGCAGGATTATTTCCAACAACACAGTTTTTAGTGTTTTGTCCAGTTTTCTTTTAAAAGTCTCAAGTGACAATTTCCACCACTTTCCCAGGGTGACTATTTCACAGCCTAATCTATCTCATTGCCAGGAAATGGTTCCTAATACTCAGCCTAAATTTTCTTTTCTTGGTTTCATCCCATTACTCCTAACAATGGCACAAACACACCACATTATATATTTTTCCTAAGGAAATTTACATTTATAGATTTATATAGCTCTTACTATTTCCTTATTAATCATTCCCTTCAAAGTCCCCTGAAAATTATTTTTGTTCCTCTATGAACTCTCTCAGCTTCGTTAATCTCTGTCTTGCAGAGTGGGATGCTTCACACAGTACCACCTCCTGGCTGCCTCAAGAAGGAGTAGGTTTACATTGGTCGGGATACTGGAGCTTCCAGAGCCCATTCTTATAGACAAGCATAGCCTGGTCCATAGCCAAGCTCCAGAGTCAGGCCTTTTGAAATGTCACCTTGCCTGATGGGTGTAGGTGTGTTTTTAATAAAGGTAAAAGGAGCCTTGCTACCCCAAACATGAATAATTTAGCCTTCCCTTTGTTTCATAACATTATCTTTTTTACTCCTTCTAGTTTAAACAACAGGTACCACTACCTCACGTTGCTCTGTCAATATTGCACTACAAACCCTTTCCTCGGCAGTAAGGATTTTGGCCCATGAAATCATTCACTGGATGCACAAAATTTGTGTCATGGATCCCAAGCTAGTTTGCCTCAGGAAAGAGTTCAACTCATCTCATTTGGATGGCAAGCTTGCAATGAAATCAACTCAATCTTCTTATTTATAAAAGCTGCCATCATCTTGGCATCTGTGAGGCAACGATTAATTAAGGACAGATTGATTTATGAAATGTGCTTTGTAGGTGTTGAGGTGTTTATTCCTAGCCATCATTTCCGTATTATCTAGGTCTGGAGCTATGCTAGCAGGTCTTTCAGTGTAGTCTAAGCCACAAATAATGTAGAGAGAATTGAGGGGTTTCATAATGCTTTGAGAGCAAGATATTTGCAAAATAATATTCCACATAGCTGTCCCAGCCTGTGTTCTTCTAATGATGTGCTGTTCTTTTATCTTTGACAACTTACTTCAGCATAGTGTTTTACATTAAGGCCTGGCTGGAATCTACTGGAACGGGATATACTAAATGAAGCATACACTAAGCATAGCTAAGCAGGATTTCAGACACTAGAGCAGGGGTTAGATCAGTTCCCTGATTGAGGAATAAATCAGCTGCGGGAGGCGATGATTGGCCTTCCAGCACTGCAGTGGTTGTGAACTTGGCAAACCCTTTCCATATAACAATGACATTTGTTGCCCATGGGAGCATTCAGTCTCTCCAACTGAGTGTTCATGATTCATCAGCAAACATGAGATTGCAATCATGTTTAGACCTTGGGATTAGGTGAACCTGTTTTGTCATACGTAGATAGTTTTGTGAGTATTGAAAAGAGAATGGTAATAGTAAAGAGGCCACTATCTCCTCTCTGCCTTTCCACTACTGCCAGGACCTTCTGCACTTTGGGCTACCCTGTTCAAGTTCAGTTCAATGTAAATTTTTCTTCCTCTGATTATAAAGGGAAACCTGGATTATCATTGAAATGTTTTAATTTGAAAAAAGTATTATCTATAAGCTGCATGGGAAAAGGCCTGTTTTCAGAAAGTTTACATGAAGGAGTGAATCTAACACTGAGTCATCAACCTCATGTCCTGAAGAGACTGTGCTACCAGTAACTGGTCCACTAATATTTTCCTTTCTGAAGCAGATCACTGAAGGAGTTTACGTTACCTGCTATGGTGTTTAGAAACATCAGATATTCAAAGTTTGAAATTTCTCTGTGCTGCCACCGCTGGGTCATATTGGAAGCTTTGAAAATCTGACGTGGACTGGCCAAAGAAATGCGTCTGGAAAACAAAATCGTTACAGTGAGAAAATTATACAAAACCTTTTAAAAAGACCTGAAGCCTCTCTTTTGTACCTATCTACTTTTATTGTAAAACAGAGGAACACTCTTTTTACTTCTGGATTTCATAGCTGTGGAACTTTGGAGAGGGATCAAATAGAAATATGAATATTTAAGTGCCTAAAATCTTCTTATGGGAAGAATAAGTACACCTAAATTGTTATATCATATATAGCACATAGACTATTGTTAATATTTTAATTTATGATTACTAAATGAGAACAGGCTTGGGGCTTGTCTACATGGCAAGTTAAAGGGCACCAGAAGGATATGATTTGTAAAACATTCTAATGTTAACGTGAACTAGGTACCTTTTCGAGGATGCCAGCAGGTTCTACACTGGGCAATCACAGCACGTTAGAGTGTTTTACAAATCAGACTCTTCTAATGAACTTTGCAAGGCAATTCTCCCTATACCTAGACCTTAAATCAGATGTAATTTACGTCGAAAAATGCAGTAACATGTAACTGTAGGCATATTTTATCTTAATGGTTAAAGTACTATGCTAGATTTGTCTGGTCAAGTCCAGCTGCTATTTTGGAGATTTCTAAAGTTTATTTTCACGGTTTTATAATCTAATGAAAAAAAAAGGACTAAAAATCATTTGACAGCTGGATATTTTCATGTGTCATGATCTGAATTCTTATGAACATTAAACACAAACCTCTATAGTTGTGCAAGCTCAACTAATCCAAGAGGCTGAAATGTGTTACTTCTACATGATTTATAGAGATGGTAGATTATTAAATAAGAAAATTATTATACGGCATTTAAAATTTTCGCCTTAGAATAAAGCCATCTTTCGGTGTCTGTTTCTAAGTCTCTTGAGAATAAAAGACAACAATCAGATGAAGAAGGACTTTTTATTATAAAATCCACTCTCGAGATTTAAATGCTGAGCAACTTTGGGGATTTAGCCATAAATAACTCAAGCAATTAAACTGTTGGAGTTTGATGCCAGATTTCTTGAAGTTTGAGAAAGACTATAAAACTATCCCCTGGAAATTATAAATCAGGCAGAAAAGGGTTGATCCCAAAATTCCATAAGACTATTCTATTCATAATAAAAACATCTATAAACTCCAGCAGTACATTATTTAAGAGGAATCTAGAATAAGCCTTTACCAGTACCTATTAAACAGAATAACCGTGGCTCATGTATTTATTTGTGCTACTGATAATATATATAAATTGTTAATAGTTTATCAATATTTTTATAGTAAAATATTATATTAAATTACAACTGCATATGCACTAATTGTACCTTTAAAGTGTATACATTAAATTCAATTTTTCAAGCAGTAAACACCAAATTCTTAATGAAATATCACAGTTTAGTTCTTTATTTCCCTTAAAGCATGATTGTATAACAGTTGTTACTGTTACAGATCAGGTTTAAGATATGGAGGACTTTTTCTGATCACTGTGAAAACCATGTCCACAATATTTAACATCACTTCATTTCTTCCTATTGATACACAAAACAAAATAAAACTACAGCATTCACAAATTTAAGGAAATTCTTAGAAATCTTTTTTTTTTTTTTTTAAGTTTACTCATTGAAAGTGAGTGGGTAAAATAATTGATTATGACTAAATACACCTGTAAGCAGACAATGGAAACACTTACATGGGACCTAATCCAATTCCCATGTATGTGAATGTAGTTGAATGGACACGCGATTGGGCCCCTTTGTTTCATTCTGAACATTCTTGATAATCTAGGCCAACCCTCTTCTAAAAAGACTCAGTCAATTGGGCCAGATTCTGGAGCAGTTTTAGGATGCGGACAAATAGCCTGAGATCGCCACATTCACTTCACCTGTAACCCAAGGTCAAGTTTGATCTTTGGCCTCCAGAGTTGAAAGGCAAATGCATCAAATGACTACCTCAGTCTTTCTTCAACTCATACACTTCTAAACATGTGTACAGTTTCCTATTGATGAGAAACTGCCATTTTCAGCTAGGCTGAAGTGTTGTGGAGAGTTGAAGGATGTCTTAGTCAACCTAATATAATTGAAAACTGCCACAGAAGCTAATCAATCCTCCATCCAGACTCCTACATTTCACAGAGCTGACAAGCATAAAGGAACTTAACCTCCTTAAACAGGGAAAGTGACTGTGTCTTAACCAGTAAGAGGGCAACTTTCTCTATAACATAACAAAAATCCAAAACCCTCAAAACTCAATCTCTCTGTTCATATGATTATGTAATAAAGATAAGCTCTGCTCTGCCTTTGAAATTCTGCAGTACAACTAAACTGAAAGAATTGTGTACAGTGGGTGGGTCGCTTTGTGTTTTTAAACCATTTATTTTAAAAAAGGAAGATAATTAAGAAAAATCATACTGTAGCTTATATCTTTCATAGTAAAATACCTGGTCTGTGGTAGCCCAAAGCTAGTGCCAATGCCAACACGTGGTAGACAGTTAACCACTTTTTTTACTGTTGCTGGGTCTGGGAAGTTGAACATGATAGCAACTGTGAACAAACAGAACAGTTAGAACATTACATTATTTCCTGTCATTTATAGTAGGCTTGCTATACTAGGCTTCCTACTTGAATTCAGGTCTATCAGATATAGCATTAAATATCTTTTCACATAATATACTGTAAGTCAAATTTTTTATACATCATGAGTTTTCTTTTTAAAACTGCATTTTTAGACCTACTTCTAGTTGTAAACACTAGCAGAAGTTTCAGCAAATGTCTTATTAGCATTAACTGAGCACACATTACCTATAGCAATTTTTTATTTGAATATAATAAAAATTAAAGTTATGTTTATTCATCTCTATTTCCAGATTCAGCTTGGCAAAAGAAAAAGCATTCACAGTTTGTATATGATGCACTTACTATACAACTGTGACTTCTGCTGGGAATTTTTATTTTTTTAAGCTATTTTCCACTTAAGCGGAATTAGAAGAGAAATATTTAAAGATTTTCAACAGACATTAATTCTTTTTTTAAAAAAAAACAAACCTCTGTAACATTGCACTTTATATGATTTTATGAAAATATGCTAATGAGTGTGAATAATATAACTGGAATATGCTTCATGCAAAAGGTCTCTTGTAAGGTAAGGTTACAAAGCTTACAATCTACTGACTGTGGTCATCCTGTCTGTCTGTCTGTATCATTCTTGTATCTGAAACTAGAAATATGAAATCTAACTCTGCAAGCCTATTGTAATTATGCAAAGTGTGAGCCATTAATTGTGGTTTGGAATCTTGATGGCTCCCATCAACCAGGACAATTGACTGTGGATGACTCTGTTTGCTTGCACGGCTTCCTGTGAGTCAGGCTGGGAGAATGAAGGCTTAGAGTCTCACAGTCACATGTGATCATGTCACCTGAATTGGAATTCACCTTTAACCTCGTGCTTTTCCATTTAAAAGAAGAGGTGGGAACCCAGAGAGGGACAAAGGACTCCCGCCTTTTGCAGAGCTAAATAAGGGGGTGGAACAGAACAAAGGGGGCTGCAATCATGAGAAATCCCATAGCTACCACCTGAGCTGGAACAAGGGTTGTACCAGGGGAAAGGATTGGGCCCAGACTAGGAAGGCATCCAGTCTGTGATAGAAGCTTATTGAAACATCTGAGGGTGAGATTTTATCTGTAAATCAGTTTTCTTACTATATTAGGTTTAGACTTGTGTGTTTTATTTTATTTTGCTTGGTAATTTGTTCTGTCTGTTATTACTTGGAACCACTTAAATGCTACTTTTTGTATTTAATAAAATCACTTTTTACTTATTAATTAACCCAGAGTATTAATACCAGAGGTGGGGGGGGGGACAAAA
>NC_133773.1:60145471-60189535 GCF_003597395.2 Chelonoidis abingdonii
GGGGTGATCAGGGGACAAGGAGCGGGGGGGTTGATGGGTTGCTTGCGGCCCTTGAGGGATCTGAGGGGGAAAGGACATGGGTGGGGGTCGGATGGGTGGGGGACAGGCTGTTTTGGGAGGTACAGCCTTCCCTACTGGCCCCGATACAATTTTGTAACCCCGAAGTGCAGGGCCAGCTTTAGGAAGTGTGGGGCCCGATTTGAACAGTTTTGACGGGGCCCCAGCAGGGATAACTTAACTTAAAAAAACCCACATGTAAAAAAACACATGGGGCTTGTACTCACTGGGTGGCACTCCGAGTCTTCGGCGGCGGGTCCTTCACTCGCTCCAGGTCTTCACTGGCACTGAAGGATCCGACGCCGAAGTGCCGCCAAAGACCCGGTAGGGAACCAGTTGTTAAGATTTTGGCAGCTCATCACTGCTTACATTGCTCATCAAAAGAACTCAAATATAGGTTGGTTTAAATTGAAATTTAGGAAGGGGAAATACCAGAACGAAGAACTTTCCTAAAGATATACAAGAGCAGTGTTCAACCACTGAGGTTTTGAGTCCATTCTGATACACATGCATGCTCAAAATAGGACTTGGAGGGAAAAAAGCAGCTCTGGCCCAAACCAACTACATGAACAAGGCAGCAATCCATACTAATGTATTATTATATCTTAAGGTAGCGCCAAGAGGCCACGCAAAAGCAGGTTCCATTGTGCTAGGCACCTTTTACACACTGAATCAGATAGAGTACCTGTTTCATAGAACCTAATCTAACCTTAATCTAAATAAACAAATCAGACAGAGGGTAGGAGAAATTGATATAGCACAGAAAAAGAGACATGATTTGCAAACATCATGTTAGTGCCATGAATATTTTTTGTTATTTAAATAATTTAGGAGGGTTTCTGTTAGGATGAGACTAGCCAGACAGAAAGATGAAAGAAGGGAGGGAGGACATGAGGAGTAAGTGGATGGGAGGAGCTGGAGTAAACAGCCAAACAGCACAGGGGAGAGAATGTTTAGAGCAGGGGTCAGCAACCTTTCAGCAGTGGTGTGCCAAGTCTTCATTTATTCACTCTAATTTAAGGTTGTGTGTGCCAGTAATACATTTTAACATTTTAAGAAGGTCTCTTTCTATAAGTCTATAATATATAACTAAACTATTGTTGTATGTAAAGCAAATAAGGTTTTTAAAATGTTTAAGAAGCTTCATTTAAAATTAAATTAAAATGTAGAGTCCCCCGGACTGGTGGCCAGGACCCGGGCAGTGTGAGTGCCACTGAAAATCAGCTTGTGTGCTGCCTTTGGCACACGTGCCATAGGTTGCCTATCTCTGGGCTAGAGTGAAAACTACAGAAAGCAGTCGGTTGACATCATCAGTGTCCCATGGTTCCTGCATAAAATGTTTCTGTGGTTGTTCTATCAATTTCAGTCTCTAGCTGACTCCTCCCTGAAGTTTCTTTCTAAGGCCACATGGCTAGGGGATAGGAAAGTGCCTCATAGGTCCTAGATCCTCATTATCTGACCTTAAGGAACTATACCTCTAGGTGGCAGACAGTATAGATCAGTCTCCAAAAAATTTTTTTTTGTCTATTTGCTTAGAATACCAAAAATGTTTCCACCTGCGTGATGGGTGATTTTTGTGAGGTGAACGCAAGTTTGCTAGGAATTGGACAGACCAAATTATTTCACATAGATCAAATCGCCATCATATGGTGTGGCACGTGGATGGACTCGTACTGCTGACTTTGAGGTGTAAAGCTCCATATTCTAGTACTAAATCCTTGAACTATGCAGGACCCACAAAGTGTTAAGATTTCTGAAAGTCAGCTGCACAATTTATAGCTGATACTACAGATACTGTAAAAATAATTGTGAAAAGCTTTCAGAAAGGGATTCTCAGCCTGGAGGTTGTGACTCCTCATTAGGTGTTGGGGTTGTGACTGACTATCTACCTTACCCTTCCTATATTGCTAAGCAGGATCAGGATCATGGCTATGTGAATAACCAATTTTTTGGTTTGGTGGCCAAAATAAACAAACAAAAGTTTGGTTTGGGCTGACCAAAAAGAAAAAAAACAACAAAACAAAACAAAACAAAAAACCCTTTTCCAGAAAAACATGAAAGCTAAAAATAATTTCCTTTGGGATAAACAAAACCTTTAGTCTGACTAAATGTTTTCTTTCATTTTTGAGGGTTTCTAAACTTTTTTTGTTTATGAAAAATACAAAATTAATCACAAACAAAAATAGGGCTTTCAAATAAAACAATGGAATTCTAAAACAGAAAGGGTCAAACCATTTTCATATCAGAACGGCAAAATAAACCATTCCGACGTTTCCAATTTCTTTTTTAAATTAGACCTAAACAATTCATTGAAATGCATCAAAATTAGCAAATTGTTTTAGTTGAAATGAATCTTCATTTTTTGGCTAATAATAATAATAATAATAATAATAATAGATTTGCACAAAAAGTTTCACCCAACTCTAGTCATGGCTAGACTGGTGGGGAGGAGCATAGAGGAATAAGGGGGAATGGAAAGGTGGAGTATTGGCATGGAAAAAATTGAGTACTTCTGGTATAAGGTATCAGAAATGGCAGTACAAATGGCAGAAGTCTTGAGGAAATCTTACTCGTCTTCTAAACTACGGTTTCTGTGCACTTTACACAGGTAGGTATGACTGTCCCTTTATAAGAGCAAAACCAGATTTGAAATCAGAATTCAAATGCAGCATATGAAAATCAAATGGGTCACTCACGTGACTAGGTTTGGTCATACACTAAGAGGTGATTTTTCTTTGGTTGAATATTGCTGAATTCAAAATTACTAAGGATAAAGAGCTGGGTATCACTGTGGACAATTCAGTGAAACCCTGTGCTCAATGCATAGTGACAGTTTCAAGAGAAAAAAATGTTAAGACGTGAAGAATCAATTATATATTTTATCTGTATTCAGTTCTGGTCTCCCCATCTCTAAAAAGGGAGCTGAAAATGGAGAGATGGTGTCAGAGATCGGGGATGAAAATGATTAGAAGAATCAAGAGTTCTCTTTATGAAAAGAGGCTGAAAAGATAGAACTATTGACTTCAGAGAGGGGGATGAATTAAACAGACATAAAACAGGCATACTAAATAATGATTAGCTTAGAAAAATTCAATCAAGCACTCCTGTTTACCCTCCCTCATAACAGAAGAATAAGGAGACATGCAAAAAACAAATTTAAAGCTGATAAAAGGAGTTGGGTTTTTACACAAATAATTAACCTGTGAATCTGATTGACATAACTGTCATTGAGGCCAGCAGCTTGGTAGGATTTAGTCAAGAATTAGATATTAGATATTTTTATATACATGAGAAGAATATCCAGAGTTTACTGAAAATATTTGTTATCCTTTAAGACATTTAAATCCTGTACATTATTCCATAATTGTCTATTCTGGGATTTCTTTGGAAACACCTGGAATTGGCCACTGACAAAGACAGGATGTCAGAATATATTGGCCACTGGTCTCATTTAGAACTGCAGTTCTTATGTTCCCTTGTCCTTAATACTGCATAACCAGCAACTGTTTTCCTACCACAGGAAAATAATACTCTGTGTAAGTACAACAGATGAGAACACAGACATGCTTTAAGCAAAGTAAGTGTACAGAAAGTGCCAATTCAGCATTTGGACTGTAAATAGAAGCAAAATACTTAATTGAAAATAAAGTGAGTTATGATGTTTTACCCACAAGACTTCTCTCTGGAAAACTTTATATAGGAAAAAGTTATCCTTGAAATCTGAAGTATTTTTGTACATATAATTTCATTTTTTTTAAATCAAAGACACAGCCTATATCCATTAAACAAAAATAGCAGTAAATTCTAGCCAACAAAAAGTGAAATAGCAAACACATATTGTCAAACCAAAATTCTCCATCCCTCCGTTCCAATCCCTTGCTACCTCTGTTTGCCATGAAGATCTCTAATGCTGTATTTTGCAGGAGATAACGTCGGGAAAAAATTGACTGAATCTCTGTGAACAGCCATTTTCCATGGAGTCCCTCTGTATAAGCCAGAATCTAATAAAATAAAAAGGGCTAATAAGTATTTAGGAGCGGACAGGACATTACATTATAAACAAACTATCTGTGTAGGCAACATCACATTTTTTTTCTCCAAAAGTACTTTTGATCCAGGAAATGGGGAATAAAATAGTTAAATCTGCAACTTCAGTAATATTTAAAAGAAAACAAAAACAAAACCTTAATTCAATCATTACATTAATAATGCACTTTCAAATTTGGAAAATATGAGAACTATATTTATGCAACTGATTTCAAAGGCTACACAATCAGACTTTTTGTAGTAAGTATTTTAGAGGCCAGCCTTTCAAAAGTGCTCAGTAACTAACAGCGCCCAATGAAAATCTGGCCACTTTATTTAGGGGCCTAAATGGCAGCCACGCTCTTTGAAAAGTCTGGCACCAATTGTTGGTGCCAAGCACTTCTGAAAATCTGCCCTTATTGTTTTTCACGATCAATTTTTTGGTGTGTTTTTTCCTAGCCAAGCAATTGTTAGAAACTGTATGAAATATGTTACATTTCAGGATTAAATGACAAAAAATAGTATTTTTTATGGAGGGCAATTCACTTTTGACATTAGATTGATCTACATTTTACTTTAGTGTTGTAACATATAAACAAGAAAAATACCTTTTTTTTAAAAAAATGACCTTAAAAATTGTTCCTTAAGTTTATCGTTTAGGCAATATTCATTCATTCTGGAAGTATAAAGGTTGACTGTATAAGAGTTCAAGTATCATTTTGTCAGCTAAGGTTAAACACAAACCTGCAAATGAACTCGGCATAATCTCTCTATGGAGTAAGCGGTTGTCAAAGTAACTTGTTACAATTCCTGTCATCCAGTTGACAGACACAGATGCTTAGTCTGCCTTCACAATTCAAACTAATCCTATCTTTAGTATTCAACCACTTTGTTTCTTTGCTGCACCAGTTTTGCCTTTTTATTTCAAAAAGCTTAATTATGAAGGTGTTCAGAGACAACAAGACTGGCACTTCTCCGCCCCAGTTTAACAAAGCATAAGCAACAAGAAAAACTGAACTTAGATTTGTTAAAATAATTTAAATTAATACAATTATGTCTGACTTAAATCCAGTAAAGCAAAGAAGGTAAATTTAAGGCTGGTAGTTGATGCCACCACAATTCTGCTTAAGCAATATAATACATTATGCCAAAAATCACTTCTTAAGACCCTATTTAAAAGTGTTAAGCTAAACTCAGTGCAGAACATGAGCAAGACTTCTAATGAAATTAGCGGTCTTCAATGAGCATGTAAGGACAGATTTTGGCCACCTACCTGGATACATATGTATGTGTGCAAGTATTATTATTATTATTATTTATATTCCAGCAGTGTTTAGAGGCCCCAACCATTGTATACAAACATAGCATATAACACAATATCTGTCCTGAAGAGTTTACAACCGAACAAAATACAAAACAGGCAATCAAAAAACAAACAAATAAGCAACAGCTCAGAAGCATAGAACTTGCAAGGTACAACGTCTCCTCATGTTTCCTCTTCAACACCACCAGTGTCCCCTCAGCTCACAATGAAAAAAATCCCCCAAAATTGCTATTTTTAAATCAAATTCTTGAGAGGCACATGAAAGGTAACAGTGATCGGTAATGGTTCCAAACCATTTCTGAAATTGGAGATATAGTAGACTTGGGACCATGTTAACCTTTTTCTTCACCTCTCCCAGCTAACTAAGAATGCTGTATATCCAGGAAACACCACGTAAGGCTTGGTCCATTACATGTATAACAAGTACCAATGAGAAAGTATGACAAAAAAGTAGCACTGGTTGAGGATACAAAGCAGTCAATTCTGAAAACCTTGTGAAGACAAAGTTCTCATTTACTTTACTCAGATGAAACTTGCAATAATATTTTCAGATTGAGACCTATGTCTTCAGAGATCATATTTAGGAGGGGCCAATGGAGGTAGATAGATCAAAGTGTGCAATTCACAAAATCTCTTAAGCAAGCAAAGTGAAAAATAATTATGACAAGCAGCATTGCTGTAAGCACACACATTTTAGAGTCAAACATCAATTACTCAGATATTATGAGTTAAAACAGAAACCTAAACAATTCAATCACATTAAAAGGCTAAATACTCTTCTCCCCCCCAACTGGAGTCACTTATGACAATTTGTGTACAATTAAATCATCAAATGGGAAAATTTCCAATACACCTAACAAATGGATTTTTAAAACTAACTTAGAAGCCTCAGAAATACTTTATATTAATGTCTTTCACAGTCATGACAAAGTTATTGAATCCTATGCCAGAAAGTTTATAATAAAAACTCAGACTCAACTACAGAAACATTACCAGGCACCTCTATAACAATTCTTTATTCATTGCAAATAGTTATCAGAAGTGAGAAACAGCTGAGGCCTAGCTGAGCAAGACCTTCATTTCTTGTTGGAATACTATCTGCCTGGTCTGTAGTTTCACTTCAAAGTCTCTGGAGTTCAATTAAAACTGGATTAGGTGGAAGCAGACCTTCTTTGGGACTTTCTGTTTTCTGAAACTCCACACATACTGATAGCACCCTAGACAAAGGTCTAGCCCTCCAATGAACCAGTTGCTATAGAAACTGCATCATTACCATTGCTCTGCAGTCATCACACCAACTATAGTAGTTTGAAAGATACAGAACACACACTCTTCTTCAATGTTTTTTTACTACATATTTATAAAAACCTTCCCTTCTTCCATCATTTCCAGATTCAGATCATTTGATTTTACAAATAGCTCACATTTCAGAAACATGAAGTATTTACAGAAATCGTTAAAGCAAATATAAAAAAGTCAGAATTTGTATTCTATTAAAAAGGGAACAAAATGTTTCATCTGTCTTACTTTCTTTGAAATTTTGAATTTTATAATTACAACTTTTGAAAATTAAAGATAGTTTCCCTTAAAAAAACCCAACAAATCTCTTTCATTCATATGCCAGATAATATAGGATTTTGTTAATGTAAAGAAAGGTTATTGTGCAACAATAAAGAAGCTAAGTTTAAAAGGTGACTATTATGGTTCTAAGCAGGACTGGCGCTTCCATTAGGCGACCTTAGGCAGTCGCCTAGGGCACCAGGATTTGGGGGGCGGCATTTTCTGCGCTCCCCAGGGGTGAACAGGAAATTCCGGTTCCGCTCCTGTTGTGCCACCGAAGAAGGACCTTCTGTTGATGTGCCGTGGAAAACAGCGGCAGGTAATTGAGCAGCTCAGTGACTGCCGCTGTCGCCTGCAGCATTTCGGCGGAGGGTCCTTCTTCGGCGGCACGATGGGAGCGGAACCGGAAACTCCCGCGCGCTCTGTGGGGAGCACACCAAATGTGGCCCCCCGAATTCTGCCTAGGACACCAGAAACCCTGGCACCACTCCTGGTTCTAAGGATTTTTACTTCATTGCCAATCATTTTGGAGTAACACTTCTAAAACAAAGAGAGGCTAATGTGACTGCATATTCTAATTTAATCTTCACAAATAAAATAACCTCCCATCTCAAGAAAAGAAATGGAGAACTATTTCTAGGATTTTACCATTTAATGGCTTTAACACAGAGTTTCAAGACTGAATAGGCAATAAAGATATTTTTCTCAGACTTTAAAGAAAGAGTACACAACTTAATAGAAGAGTTCAAAACACTTATGCTAAATGATGGGTTCCTCTAAAATTCCACAGTTACAAAAACATCCTATGCAAGCCGATACCTATATAGGCTTTAGAGATACAAAACAAAAAGCATGACAATAAGAAACATCATCAGTTTATGTTCACCTCAGTAGAATACCCTCAAGTCATCTCAAATAATACAGACTAAGGCCCGATCCCGCAATCATATCAATTTGGGTGGACATTTGCACAGCCCTACTGAAGTCAATGACATTCCGCCAGGGTGCAGGATGCTACTGGAGAAACTGAAGACAGAAGTATGAGGGGCAATTAGCCCCTGACTTGAACTTACATTTTAGGCCCTGATTTTGTAATTAGAGTTAACTGGACATTCAGTGTTGGCCTCCAGTTAAGACCATATATAGACAAACAGTCCGCTTAATGATGCATGGTAACTATGAAACTATATGTGCTAGTTTCACAGCAGTTAAGTGCCTGCCCCTACATTGTTCTGCCATCTTGCAAGGTGAACAAAAAAGCCCTAAAACTAACTCCCGCCCCCCCCCACCAAAAAAAATAACTGCTTGAAAGATTAAGAACATAAGAACGGCCATACTAGGTCAGACCAAAGGTCAATCTAGACCAGTATCCTGTCTTCCAACAGTGGCCAATGCCAGGTGCCTGTCCGAGACCAACGCAGATTCGAGTAAATTTGTTGATCGAGTGAGGAAAATCAAAACATGTCAGATTGAAAGTTCAAAACCACGTGGCCGTTTATTGATGGGGAAGGAGTTGCAGCTTGGGCTGGGGAGGAGCGCTTTTACTAACTAACAATACTATTAGAACAAGAATATTTACACAACTTGAAATAATCTATTTACAACCAACAACAGGAAACCAAATGATCTGTGATTAACTGCTCATCAGAAATTAAAGCAGATACACCAAACTGAGTAAACTATATATATTAACCAAATATTGTAAAGTACAACAATTAATCACATTAGCAATTAATACAACAATTTAACTCTCATATACTATATATATCGCTTGGTACCAAGTAACAACAATATATACAGTTCTGTATCAAATAAGGGAAGGAAAAAGAAGAGGCTAGGCAAATAAAATATTACAGAAATTAGAATACAAATACCGCACTCCAGGTGCAGCTGACCAGCAGTACAGACACCGAGAGCATAACGAATTGATGGGAATTAATCCCACCCATCCCGAGCCAGCTAAATCTGCAAGAGACCCTTCTAGCTGGAAGGAGGATCCAAATCTTATAGCTAACATGCGAATACTCCTCCAGATCTTGGCGCGAGACATGGTTTTATTCGAAAGCTCTCTTACTCATGTCAGCATCTGATTGGTCCCTAGCTACTTCGCCTTCCAGGTTCCAAGTTGGAGCCCTCCACGTAAACAGGATCTGCACATGGCATGCTGGTATTTTTGCACAAAGCACTAGCCTGACCCCTAGATGACCAGGGAAAAAGAGTGGGAAAATGCACACGGCACTATAATGTTGCACACCGCACTATCCTGACCCTTAGGTGACCAGGCAAAAAGAGCGGGAAAATGCACACGGCACTATAATGTTGCACACCGCACTACGGTGTTGCACACGGTACCAATGTGACCTTTTGACTGACAATTGGCCATACAGACACCATCTTTGAGCATAGGCTTAGGGCTGCGACAGTGTCCCAGAGGGAATGAACAGAACAGCTAATCATCAAGTGATCCATCCCCGGTCACCCATTCCATCTCCTACAAACAGAGGCTAGGGACAGCATCCCTATCCATCCTGATGAATAGCCATTGATGGACCTATCCTCCATGAATTTATTGAAGGGTTAAAATCCATGTGCATTTTATATAATAACCTGGTATATGGATTGTGCCAGCTCTTTCTCAGACCCAAAGTCCAGAGTTTAGTCTGGAGATCAGAGGGCTAGCAAATAGTGATTAGCTAAGAGAAAGCTGGGGCAAACAGATAATCCTGTTTTGCTAAAATAGGTCTAGTCAGCAAATTGCCAGGTGTTCGAGCTAAGAACTAAATAATTGTGTCTTATTCGAAGTTGCAAATTGAACAAAGGATCCCTGTTCCTATTGTGTCAGTCTCTTCTGTAGAGAACGTTCTTCCCACAGATCCAACCTTGAGTTTATGAAAAGTTGGCACGTCAGTATAAGATACAGCATCCTTCCACCTCCCTTCCCAGGGACCAATGCCTACCTTAAGACATAAAGGGGACAATCTTTATTGTTATATACTTTCACTGTTTCTTTGCTTTAACCCCTAGGAATGTACCTGTTGGACAATCAAAGGAGCTGCTCCATTTCTATGGACCCCAAATCAGAATTCAACATATATATTTTATACTAATAACATTTCATCAAAGTATTAATTAAATGTTAACTTGAGACCATGGGCAGAGACATTATGTAAACTTTTAACCATTGGCTAATGTGCTATCTTGTCTTGCTGCAAAAACTATCCCAGGGTGTGGAACTACCTATCCCGTCACTTTCCCCTGTCCATGGAAAATCTATGTATTCTATTGTAATCAACTGATTGGCAGTGTCTCTGAGCCTAATAAGCCAGGTGACACTCCACCAGCGCTGTGTGTAATAAACTCCTATGCTTGACCTCCAGGGGAGGTTCTAGACATTTTGCCACCCCAAGCACAGAGGGTCCACTGGTCCCGCGGCTTCGGTGGACCTCCCGCAGGCATGCGGGACCAGCAGATCCTCCGCAGGCATGCTGCCGAAGGCACCCTGCCTGCCGCCCTAGCAGCGACCGGGAGAGTGCCCCCTGCGGCTTGCCACCCCAGGCACGCGCTTGGAGCACTGGTGCCTGGAGCTGCCCCTGTTGACCTCTACACAGTATGGATTTATGTCCTTCATTTATCTAGTCTTTTTTTTTTTTAACCTTGTTATAGTCTTGGCCTTCACAACATCCTCTAGCAAGGAGTTCCACAGGTTGATTATGCGTTGTGCAAAGAAATACTTCCCTTTGTTTGTTTTAAACCTGCTACCTATTAATATATTTGTTGACCCTTAGTTCTTGTGTTATGAGAAGGACTAAATAACACTTCCTTATTTACTTTCTCCACACCAGTCATTATACTATAGATCATCATAGCAGTCAAACAACAGTATCTCTCCATGTTGTATTAAAACATGGGGTCATATCAATTAAATTGTTACAATTTTAAAGATGTACTATTATACTCCATAATAAAAAAATCTTTTATTAAAAGTTAAGAACATTTTATTTTAAATTTTAAGCAAACCAATCAAATATCGTATACTCAAGTTTTAGAATAATGTATTATTGATCTTGAAAATGTGACTACTCTAGAGATAATTAAGTCTGCAGATGGGTTATAGAACTGAACAGTAATTGAATAATTACATCATTTTTATGTGCCAGACAGCTTAAGTATCACAAGTAAAATAAAAACCAAATAACTGAATTCAACAGCTGCCTCATATTTTTATATTTTGTACTCCAAAATGAAATGTCTGTTTGAAACCCATTCCTAAAATAGCCATATATTGTGTGCATTCAGAATAATAATACATTTGCATTTCTGTTTGTTTGCAATCAAACGACAACCTACAGTAAATAATTGCTCTGACAAATCAAAGTCTGATGGTTATAGTAACCTTCATCTTTTTATGTCAAGTTTGTATAGAAAGTCACGAGCTTACAAGGAGCTAGATTTTTTTTTTTTTTTTTTTTTACAAAAACTGACGTATGATCTTCTGTGTAACTGGCTCTCGATCACAGTATTTAACCCATATAATTGTAGCTTATAGTTACATAGGATTTGTTACTAAAACAAAGTCTTACTGTGCTTCTTGCTTAATAAAGTCCAAACACAACAGACCTAGTACCAAAAAAATTATGTTAATGATAATTTAAGAATGCATAACTGCTCTTAATCACCACAGGGCTCATTGGCATCATTTTAGATTTTTCATTTGACATACTGCCAGAACAAAACAGAAAACAAACCATATGGGGGGTAGGAGTAGTAAGAAAATGGTTTATTTTATTCAATTGTCAAATATTTACTCAAGCAGCTGCTGAATTCTGCATTCTAGCAGTCTCCCCTCCACCCCCACTACAGTCTGATATACCATTCTATTCCACATTTTCATGGGTGACAAATTCAATTAAACATATTCATTACTTTAATGTTCCACTTGGCAGTTTTAGCCAGTCTAAAGAATTAATAAATAAATAAATAAATGCTATGTGACCTTTGTATCGATCAGACTAAAATGGTTTAAGTCTAGTTGTGGGTGGTGGAGGGTTTGGGGGGAAAAAAAAAACTCTTATGTTTTCTCTTCCAATTACTGGAGGAGATGATAAAACCACAGCAAATGATGTATCAGCTCATTTTATCTTATCGCTTTGGGGCTAGGTGACAATGAAGTTCATATTTCACTGGCTCCCATTGAAGATTGTGAAAATTACTTGCCCTTATGACCTGAAATTTCACTAGAAGACAGAAATTTCTCTTCTGCAAAGTAATGCAGTTTTTCAGATGTCAACCTTTAGCCCAGCTTTAAAAATTAATTTCATTTATATTAACCACTGATATTGATATTTTCACAGAACACACTTGATACATGAAGCTCTGACTGGCAAATTGATGTTGTTTTAGATGTGTAGAACTATTTGATTTTAAGCTGCTGTTACAGATTTACAGCAAACTGAAATTCCTATATAATATATATTTGTTCTGGCCTGATGCACCTCAAAGCCCCTAGCCTGTAACTAATTCAGAGTCCTTAGTTAGGACTTTATTCCTAATCCTGCTCATATTTAGAAGAATTTGCATAGTAGAGGATATACAAATAAAAGCTCTTTCTTTAAAAATAAATAAGTCATATGCTGCCAGAGGCTGATGTGCTTGATGAGGTGCAAAACACCTTTAAGCCTTTAAAAATGGTAGAGAAATACTCAGCTGTGTTTACTGAGATTGAATCCCACTCAAAAAGAAAAATTAATGCAGGCCCAAGTGTCTAAAGAGGCTCATTCATTAAGAGCAGAAAGGAATCCAATGAACAGGACCTACCCATAGGTCTGCTTGTTTGTTTTTAAATTAGAATAGGAAAATTTTATTCATAACCTTTTCTTAAAAGTCAATGGGGTGCTCCTGGCCTGACACACCTCACAATGGCGCCTCAATGGGCCTGCAAGTTTAGTACGGATGTCAGCACCCATGTCCTATCTCCTCCTCTGCACCGAATAGTTGGTGTAAAGAATCATTCCTTTGGGCTGAAGTGACCCATGCCCTAGCTGGTCTGTAGTGAGCAGGACCAGTGGGTAAAACTCCTTGCCATTGGTAGAAGAGGTTGATATGAAAAAACAAAACAGGGATTGGCTGCTTCATGTGACTGATAATGGGACACAGAACCTTCAGTTACTACATCACCAGTTCAAACTTTTCTCAGCAGAGCACTGGCGGTTACCAAGACAAAGGATACAGACTGGTAAATGAAGACTTTACTTTTCAGCTGGGATAAGAGAATGAAGAACGAGGTAATTATCTATGAGTGCCATGATCTCTTCATCTTAATCAAGATGGCGTACACCTTTTGGATATGGGAAGACAATATGCTCAACATATATATATCTTAATGTAGAATGAGGTCTGATTGCTAGTGGGGTATAACAGTTAAGACAATTTGTCCTGGGAAAAACATGTTTGATTTCTCTCAGCAATGACAAAATTAATCAAAGTTCTGGTTGGTTCTCCCAACTGTGCCAGGTCAGGATTTGGAGTAACACCTATTTGCTGCAGATTAGACATCAGGCTCCTTCAAGAAGAAAGGGAGCTGGATTTTCAGGGAGCCCTAAATTCTTATAAAACCAGCCTGAGGTCTTGGTTTAGAAAGCCTCAGTCAATGTGCCTGAGTGGCACTTAGGCATTAGTAGGGTCTGCACACTGAAGGGTAAAGAAGGTCAATAACTACTTGGGATGGCTACAGCCTACCACCTTTTACTGCTGCCAGACAAAGTTGCCTTTAGGAATTAACAGTACCAAATTTTAAATAAAAGGCTTAATACAATTGCAGCTACTTAGCCAAAAGATACTAATTTCTGTCTCCATTTTCATTTGCTTCCTGCCACTCAGTGTCTACATCACCAATTCAAAGACAGCCCAGATTGGTAGTGACCAAACTTGCTGCTATCCAACAGTTGTTCAGTGGCATACCTAAAACAAATTGGTAGTCTCAATCTGCTTCCAGTGTACATGTATGAAAGTTACAAAAACCACTTGGCTCAGACTCAGAGGTCAAAAACTTTGAAGCTACAAAGTACTAATTAGCAATTACTACTACTGAGACAACTAAGTGCATCCCTTAAAATGTGGTCTCTCTTCAACATCTGAGGTATATTAGCAGGAGGTGTGGAAAAACAGGTGCTGCTGCTACCCAACCCATGGATAGAAGCCTTCAGTCTCTAGAGCTGTCAATGCAGCACTTACCACAAGCACTAAATTCCCTTTTTATTAATTAATAAATAAATAAATAAATAAATAAAAATCAAGAAATTCTTGCCTGCTCTCTAGGATGTTTTGCTGGACAAACAGTTCTCTAGGCAACCTCTGTCTTTGCCTCAGACACAATGATATTTGTCTTATCTAGAACACATTTCTGTACGTAACCAGCAAAAAAAATTGCAGCAATGCTTTCAGGTCATCAGGAAAAAAAACTACACCAACTATGATATTCCCAACTGGAATGTCTGTCTGTCCACTCAGACTGTATCTGCAGCCTACATACACAAGGAAGAAGAATGGTGATTATATGTAGCTTTGACAGATCTTCCCTTCAGTACTTGTCACAGCATTCACAATATTATTTACACTGCCTTCACATATCCAATCAACGAAAAGGACTGCAAAAAGACTAACTAAAACACATCTATTAATGCACAAACAATAGTTAACGGGAATAAACTGCATTTAAATGAATGTATTGGGTGATCTCTGTCGAGAATTCCACATTAAAATGAGAACTATTGTTTCTTTGGGGAAAAAACATATTTAAAACCAAAGCTAAACAAATGTATGATCATGTATGGATTCAGATACACAGAAAAACATTTCCTTGAATGATCAAGAGTAGTTTGTTTATAGATCTACATACATACTAGGTGAAGGCCTATGCTGTCGTACTGGTGTAATCTGTAAAATGTAAAAAAGTCAAAAATGGCTGAGAACTTAAAAATCTGCCCGTAACAGACTAAATCCCAGTGGTGACTGAACCTGGTGATATGCTGAAACAAGAGCTCTCAACGCTGCCTGTACCTGTCTCCATGCTTCACACTGATTCAATAAATATTCTAGGCTTCCAAGTGAGGCATAGAGAGTGATATACCGTAATCTTATAGTATAGACGTAAGAGGAGGAAAGGTAGGAGAGAGAGAGAGCGTGCTCACGCACATAAACAAACAAAATTATGTTAATGTAGGAGGAACATGGGAATTCCCTTACTGGCCCAGATCCAAGATATATCCAGACCAGTATCCTATCGCCAACAGTGGCTAGTACCAGTTGCTTCAGAGGAAGGTGTAAGATCCCTGCAGTTGCAAATGTGGGATAATCTGCCTCTCATATTAAATCTCAACTTGGTCTCTCTACTAGTAACAGTTAGAGACTGGCTTAAGCCCTGAAGTATTATAGCCCTTCCAAAATCGTTACATTTGATAACAACAACTCTGGATATTCTTGCAATACATATAAATGTCCAATTCTTTTTTGAATCTTACTAAGTTCTTTGCCTCAGTAATTTCACATGACAATTAGTTCCAGGCTAATTACACTTTTTGTGGAAAAAGTATTTCCGTTTATCAGTTCTGAAAGTGCCAAATTTCATCTCCACTGAATGTCCCCTTCTTCTTGGGTTATGAAACAGAATGTATCTGTTAAGGCTCTTCAGGTCCAGTTTATCCCTAGATAATAATAATTCCTTAAATTCTTTGCATCAAATGCTTGAAGCAGAGAAGTAGGACAATGCAGATGGTACAGGTGATGTCTCACCATATATGGTTCATCACTCATTGTATGGATGGCATTGGTGGGGCAGGGGACAAAGAATGCTTATGCCATGATTTCTCTGCTTGGATTCTGTGCCTTATCTTGTCTGGGTTGGCTGTGAGTTGCTCTGTAGCCCAGAATCTCTGTAGCATCAAGAACTACAAGTAATTCTACTCCTCCTACCTCTGCTCCTCTTCCCAGGGCTTGCGGAGACTGGGAGAGAACACAGTGCTATCTGTGGCCTGGTCTACACTACGCGTTTAAATCGATTTAAAGAGCGTTAAAATCAATAGTACGCGTAGTATGGACCCAAGCGTTTCGCACGAGCGAGGCATGGGAGTTATGTACAGAACGCCCGTGATAAGTCGTAACAACGGAGCTCGATTTAAAATCGATTCTGTAATCTTGCCACCCCGACGATGAGGAGTAGCAATCTAAAACTTTCGATATTAACAATTCCGAGTATGGTTAGCTTGTGATGGAAATCGACGTTATTGGTCCCGGCGAGACTCAGGCAGAGGTGACACAGATGCACTCAACGTCTGATGCCGCGTCTGGTCCAGGAATCTGAACTCAGTGATGCGCGGGCAGAATACAGGAAAAAGTCCGCGCGCTGCGAACGTTTTGAATACATCCGCTTGCGCGTGATCGTGACTCTGATCAGCACTGGTGCGAGCAGTTCACTCCGAAAAGATGCTTCCTCATCACGCACGGCGACAGGACGGAGATACAGAACACGATCGGCTGATTATGGAGACATAATTCTTGTTGTATCAAGCCTGTTACGACACGAAATGCCAAACACGCGTCCTGACAAAATAATATACTCATCTCTAGAAGAAACACAGCCGCGTGACCAAGCGTAACGGGACAGGCCAGCAGACTCAAATGGATGCTCACCCCGTAAGGGAGAGGGAGGAGGCGGTAACTGGCAGACTCCAGCTATCCCACAGGCTGCTCGAAACAAGGTATTTGCGTCATCTTCGGCTGAGCTCCAAGTCTGTAGGTTCAAACACAGTGTGGTGTGATTCAGTGGAAGATACTTCAGTATTCTTCCCCCCCCACCCCTTCCACATAACCGACAGGAAGAGATCATTCCTTGACTACTTTGCAATGCACCCCTGCTAATGTGGATGAAAGCAGCGGGTAGACTTCGCACATGCTACACGGCACGGAAGAAGCATGTAGCCCTGCCTCCCCCTCTCCTCCTCTTGCACCCGGTGGCTTAGATCGGTGCTTGATAGGACTGTGCTTCACCATCCATCCTGAGGACAACCCCTAATGCCTGATAATTGCTCAATATCAGAGGAATGATTCCTGGTTACTCCCAGTAGATAGGAAGAACGGCTAATAAGCATCTTCATACATAGCAACTGGGGCTTCAGCCCTCCCTTTCCTATGTAAAAAAGATTCTGTACTGCCTGACTGTCATAGCCCCGGGAGCCGTGCCTCCCTCATTTATCTCACTAAACAAGCTCGTTTCTATTCCTGCATCTTATAACTTCATGACACAAATGGGGCGGGGGGGACACTGCACGGTACCCAGAAGTTGGAGGAGGGAAGCAACGGGTGCGGTTGTGCAGGGGCACCCCCGTGAATACTGACACGAGCAGCTGTCTCTCTGATACACTGGTTCTCTAATACACTGTCCTCTATTCTAGGCAGGATGGACTCTATTTTTAGAAACCATAAGGGAGGGATGACTCAGTTCCCAAGTGAGTCAATCCAATTTGCTTTCAAAAATTTTCAGCCGGGCACTCATGATAGCACAGACAGTACAGAGAGGGAGAGATAACCGTCATCTCATTGCCAGTTTACTCCGGCAATAGACGGTACAGAACGACCAGTAAACCTTCTGCTATCATTGCAAAAGCAAGTGAATGCTGCTGTATAGCACTAGGAATACTCATCTCCCGGAGGCATCCAGTACAATACGGTGCCGGAAAAAAAAAAGGCTGAAGGCTCCAGGGTTGCCGTGCTATGGCGTCTGCCAGGGCAACCAGGGAAAACGCGCGAAAGGATTGTCAGCTGGTGTTTTTCCCAGAGGAAGGAATGACTGATGACATACCTCAGAAGCCGACCCGCGACATTAGATTCAACTCTGAATTCCAAGGGGCAGGGGAGACTGCGGGAACTATGGGATAGCTATGGAAGAGCTACCCACAATGCAATGCTTCAGAAATCGACGTTAGCCTCAGAGCATGGACGCACAACGCTGAATTACTGTGCCTAGTGTGGCCGCATGAAATCAAATTTATAATATCAGTTTTATAAAACCGATTTTAGCAAATTCGATTTTATCCCATAGTGTAGACGTGGCCTATGTTGCCTTACACTGCTCAGGCATTTGAAGGGGTTCTCCCCAAACAGTAGTGGCTTGTTTATTGCGCCACCAAAGCAGCATATAGAGACCAGAGCAGGGGCCAGACACAGTGCCTACGGTCACCAAAGAAACACAGCCACCAAACATACATGAACTGAGCAAAAATCACATGTTCTGCAAGAGTAGATACATTACTGGAGCAAGAGAACTGACCACATCTATCAACCTTAACGGTTTTTACTATGACCCATCATTATAGGAGCTCAGGAGCTTTTAGGATCATTCATTTAAATAATTTGATATATTAAAAATAAACATACTACAGAATCATGGAGAATTGAGTGCAATAGGGAGCAGTGGATTAATATTACAGCTGCTGGCTTTCACCTTTGCAGGATGTAAAATAAACGTAACAGGCCTTGATTCTTCAAGCAGATGTGCTAATGCAGACACCTTTCTCCCAGGGCCGTTTAATGGCCAAACACTATAAGCTTGTGACTAGAGCTTCTGGAGTTATGTGGTGAGGTGATAATCACGTCTTTCAATCTTCCAAGCACCTGAGAAAAAAAAGAGTCTGAAAATGTGACTCGAGCATAACAAGGTCTGCTTTGGACTGCAGACAGTCTTGAAGAACAGCTCTGAAGTTATGAACTGCCCTATGAATCTCAATGGGAGGTTAAGTTAGCGACTGAGTGCTTGAAAAGGGGGAGGGCAATAGAAGCCATCTACATGGCCCCAACAAAGGATTCTATATGACACAAGGAGAGAGGATAGTGGGGTCAGCCCACCAACCCAAGAAGATATAGCCTGGCTGCCAAGGTGCCTCCTTGTTACCACTCCTGTCTCTTAGAAGCCAAGAAGGGGCTGCTACCAGTGTAACCCCCAAAAGAAAGTGTGACCAGTTGCAACTCTTGAGAGAGACAAGGAGGCCTCATTTTGCCCCTGCATCTCAGAGAAAGGAGAAACCTTTCTGCCACTGCCATTCCAGGTAAGGGATAGGGCCATGGCACCAGGATTGGGGCTATCTGCTGTAGACAATCTCAGCGTGTAGCAAGGGCCTCAGATTATTTTAATTTGGCCTTGCCTGCAACAACACAGAATACCATGTAAATAATTGCAATTCTGCACAAGGATTACTTTTGCATCTACCAGTACTGCAGATTTGGGACCTTGGCTCCTTGTATGTATTTCTCCACATCACAAAACTGCTGTACAATTTTGCACAATTGGCACGGGGGTCCAGTGGCAAACTGGGAGGATATAGGGTGTACGTGAGAGAGCGAATCACACTTCAAATTGGAGACCCAAATATACAGGGGGAGGCTGGGATAGAAATATGAGTGAAGTTCCACAAGGTGCCTAAGTACCCGTGATCTCTTGTCATTTCAAATAAGGACATTTTCTTTCACGACAAGTTGATTGGGCAACTGACAAAATGTCAGATGAAATTCAGTGTTGACAAATGCAAAGTAATGCACATTGGAAAATGTAATCCCAACTATATATATACAAAATGATGGGCTCTAAATTAGCTGTTACCTCTCAAAAGAGAGATCTTGGAGTCATCATGGAGACATCTCTGAAAACATCTGTACACTAAGTGTCAGGAACCATTAGGAAAGTGCTAGATAATAAGACACAAAAATATCATAATGCCACTAGCTAAATCCATACCTTGAATCCTGCATGCAATTCTGGCACCCCATCTCAATATATATATATAAAAAAAAAAAATAATAATTCCCCTCTCACCCCTATGGGTGGTATGTGTCTTCCTCAGCCTCGGGTCCTCTACCAGAGGCCTGGGAGTTTGAGGGTTCTGCGCAGTATCTCAGCTGTTCCTAGCACTGCACTCTTCTGGACAGAGAGCTCTGATGTTGTTCCTGGGATCTGTTGGAGCCACTCACCCAGCTTAGGAGTCAAGCCCGAGTGCTCCTACCACCACTGGGACCACTTTGGCCTTCACTTCCACAGCCTCTCTAGTTCCTCTTTCAGGCCCTGGTACTTCTCCAGCTTCTCATATTCCTTCTTCCTGATGTTTGCTGTCACTTGGCACTGCTATATCTATCACCACCGCTGTCTTCTGGTCCTTGTCTATTACCACGATGTCTGGTTGATTGGCCAGTACCTGCCTGTCCGTCTGGATCTGGAAGTCCCACAGAATCTTAGCCCTGCTATTCTCCACAACCTTCTGTGGAATCTCCCATCTGGTCTTGGGAGGGTCTAGCCCATACGCTGTGCAGATGTTCCTGTACACAATGCCAGCCACTTGGTTGTGCCGTTCAGTGTATGCTGTTCCTGCCTGCATCTTACATCCTGCCACTATGTGTTGGACTGTCTCTGAGGCCTCTCTGCACAGTCTGCACCTTGGGTCCTCTCTAGTGTGGTAGACCCTGCTTCAATGGATCTGGTGCTCAGTGCTGTTCCTGTGCTGCTATGATCAGTGCCTCAGTGCTGTCTTTTAGTCCAGCCCTTTCCAGCCACTGGTAGGATTTCCCAATGTCAGCCACCTCAGCTATCTGTCGATGGTACATCCCATGCAGGGTCTTGTCTTGCCATGGCACTTCTTCTGCTTGGTCTTCTCCATGTCTGCTGCTGCCTCAGGCATTCTCTCAGCAGCTCATCTTTGGGGCCATCTTACTGATGTACTCCTGATGTTCCGGGTTTCATCCAGGACAGTGGCGTTGACGCTCACCAAGCCCCGCCCGCCTTCTTTCCGGCTGGTATACAGTCTCTGGGTGTTGGACTTGGGGTGGAAACCTCCGTGCATTGTGAGGAGCTTCCGGGTTTTCACATCGGCAGCCTCCATGTCCTCCTTGGCCAGCTCACTATACCGGCAGGGTATCTGATACCGGCAGGGCGTATCTGTTGATGGCGTGGATCTTGTTCTTCCCACTGAGCTGGCTCTTCAGGACCTGTCTTATCCTTTGGTGATACTTGGATGTTGCTGTCTTCCTTGCCTCCTCATCGTGGTTTCCATGTGACTGTGGGACCCAAGGTACTTGTAGCTGGTCTGTATGTCTGCTATGTGGCCCGCTGGTAGTTCCACCCCATCAGTCTTGACTACCTTCCCTCTCTTCACTACCATCCGGCCACACTTCTCCAGTCCGAATGACATCCCGATATCCTCACTGTAGATCCGCGTCAGGTGGATTAGCGAGTCGATGTCTCGTTCATTCTTAGCATACAGCTTGATGTCATCCATGTAGAGGAGGTGGCTGATGGTAGTTCCACTCTGAACCTGTACCCATATCCAGTCCTTGTGATTATCTGGCTGAGGGGTTTAAGCCTATGCAGAACAGCAGCAGGGGACAGTGCATCACCTTGGTATATGCCGCACTTGATGGCCACTTGTGCAAGCTGCCTTGAGTTGACTTTCAGTGTTGTCTTCCATAGTCCCATTGAGTTCTTGAGGAAGGTCCTTAGTGTCCTGTTGACTTTGTATAGCGCCAGACATTCACAGATCCACGTGTGCGGCATTGAGTCGTAGGCTTTCCTGTAGTCAATCCAGGCTGTGCTCAGATTGGTCTGTCTAGACCTTGAGTCTTGGGCGACTGCTCTATCTATGAGCAACTGGTGTTTTGAGCCTCTGGTGTTGTTCCCAATGCCCTTCTGAGCTGTGTGCTCATGTACTGGCCCATATGGTCCTGTAGCTTGGCGGCTATGATGCCTGATAGGACTTTCCATGTTGTGGGGAGGCAGGTTATGGGCCGGTAGTTGGACAGTTCTGTTCCTTGCAGGGGTCTTTCATGATCAGCACTGTCCTTCCTTGTGTTAGCCAGTTTGGGTGGGAGCCTGCTGCTAGCAGCTGGTTCATCTGTGCTGCTAGGCGTTCATGCACTGCTGTTAGTTTCTTTAGCCAGTAGGTGTGGATCATGTCTGGTCCAGGTGCTGTCCAGCTCTTCATGTTCTTGACCCGCTGCTGGATGTCTTCTACTGTGATGGTGACTGGTTTCTGTTCTGGGAGATTGCTGTGCTCTGTTCTCAGGTCCTGCAGCCACTTTGCACTGGTGTTATGAGTCTTCTCTTTCTCCCATATGTTCTTCCAGTACTGTTCAGTTTCTGCTGCTGGGGCTCTGCTGTTATTGTGTTGTTGCACTGCAGTTGGGAGTACACCTTGGATGGTTCTTTGGAGAACAGGGCATTTACTTTTTTTGGCCTCTGCTTCTCTAGTATATCTCCTTAGCCTGGTAGCCAGTGCTGTGAGCCTTTGTTTAGCAGTCTCTAGGGCTTCAGATGGAGTCAGGCCCTTGTATTTTTTCAGTAGCCGAGTCTTATCCTTAATCTCTACACCCTTCTGTAGTTCCACCAGCTGACTAACTTCTCTCCGAGTCACCTTGATCTTATCCTCCAACCTCATTTTCCAGGGTGGGTACATACTGTTGTTCTTCTGATCGTGTAGCCAAGCATCTCCAGGATTACAGAGGCTGTAGCGTATACCAGTTCATTGGTTTGAGTTATGGTGGTAGTAGGGATTGTCATGAGGGCTCTATTGGCATCTTCTAACATACTATCTGATGGTACTTCTCCACTGAGCCTTGGTAATCGGTCTCGAGGATTGACTGTAGCTAGTTTCTCCATGATCTTATGCCTCATATCAGCTGCTGTGCTCTGCAATGGAGGGGGTGGCAGTGAAGTTTCAGCTTCAGTGTGGGCTGCACATCCACTTGTTCTTCCAGGTCTTCTTGAGTCTGGGATGTAATGTGGAGTTGGTCTATCTCAAGCTGTGAGAGCAGCTTCCTCTTTACTATGTTGAAGCGTTGGGTAACTAGCTGTTTCTCAGTAAGTGTGGATGTAGGTCTTTTGTCCATCCATAGTCCCATCATACGTTTCATATATTCCCCTCTCTCATTAGGTCTACTGTTGTAGTAGCATTCCATCAATTCCAGGTTCTCTTGTCTCCATGAATGGTTTGTTCCAGTAGCCCACTTATCGTCAGATTGTCCTGGTTCCTCAATATCTGACGCGGACCTTGTTAATCCGGGCGACGTCCGAGCCGGCATGACTCTCCTAGTTCGTGTCACTCTCATATTTGAGGTAGGCAGTTGAAGCGTTAGGGGGTCTTTTGCCCAAGGACCCCTACTGGAATATATTAGAATTGCAAAATGCACAGAGAACAGTAACAAAAATGATTAGGTGTACAGGAAAATTTTCATATGAGGAGTGATTAAAAAGACTGGGAATGCTCAGTTTAGGGAAACGGACAACTAAGGGGAGATATGATAGAGGTCTATAAAATTGTGACTGGTGTGGAGGAAGTGAATAGGAAAGTGTTTCACATAATACAAGAACCAAGGGTCACTCAATTAAATTAACAGGCAGCAGATTTAAAACAAACATAAGGAACACATAGTCAACCTGTGGAACTTGTTGTCAGGGGGTGTAATGAAGGCCAGAAGTATAACCGGGATCAAAAAAGAATAAGGAAAGTTCATAAAGGATAGCCAAAATGGTCAAGGATGCAACCCCATGCTCTGGATGTCTCTAAGCCTCTGACTGCCAGAAGCTGGGCCTGGAAGACAGGGGATGGATCACTTAGTAATTGTTCTAGTCTGTTCATTCCCTCTGAAGCACGTGGTACTGGCAACTGTCAGAAGATGATCTGTCCTAGAATGGTCATTCTTGTGTTCTTAAGTTTGAAGTACAGGATATACAGTTAGTTTATATATTTCTGGCACCTGGAAGATGAGTGAAACACTATCTCATTTCTGGGAGAGGAGTGTATCATTCCCCACATGGGTTAGGAACAAATTCACAACTATAAACTTTTTGTACTTCACCCATGAAGATCTCAGTATCTCTGCATAAGATGCTGTGGAGTAGGCAAGGGGTCTCACAAAGGGATAGGTATATCTGTGAGGGCAGTCAGTTTGGTGGCTGTCACAGAAACCCTCATTGTTGAGGACTCGAAGATTAAGAGACAAAGAGATTAGTCCCTTCTTCCAGCAGTATTCAAGGACTACCTGTTTTGATGGTTGGGATTTTTCAGTGTGGTAAATCAATACAACTTCAGTGTCTAGCACAAATAGTATCATTAACACGTGTTCAGGCACTCCTTTCTAGGTTCTGCAGCCATTGATTGACGGATTGATATATTATCATCTCTGGTTGGCAAATTTTGCATTTCCGATTGATTTAATGATATTTATGGATTTTAAAATACAATATAATTAAATGGTGAAAAAACAATCAATTTCAGAAAGTATGAACGTGAGCTTTTGGAACTCAAACACTGATATAGACTGTTGTAGCTAAGGAACCCACTGACAGCAGTAAAACATCTAAAGATGGCAACTATCTGCTTTTCAGTGTTCCACCCAAACAGAATGCCCATGTTGATAGAGTCCACTTCATTTTAAACATGTGTTTGCAAATCTTAAGTACTGTCATCTCATCTCCCTGTTGGAGTTTGATTGATTACCCCTTTTCCTTATGTTCATTAATCTCATCACCTTATCTTTTATACCACTTCATTTTAGCAGAAAGGCAATAATAGAACCCTCATCCATTATCCTTTTACTCATCTAGTCATGCAGAAATGGTTAAAAACATTCTACAAATTGAACTTCAATCACCTCATTTTTTCCTTTGTCGAATGCACATTAAAGTATATTCCAAAAGTGCAATTTGTTTTACCAGGGAATTTGTGTTATATTGCTACAGACAACTAAAATTAAGTGTTTCTCAGTTTGGTTATTAAATATATCCAACTGTCCTTTTATCTCTGATACTAAAACATTAACTCATTTTATTAGGGTATAATAATACAAGAGCCTTATCTCCCAGAACACGGAGACATCTAGTCTGCCTAATAGTAAGTGTTATACAATGGGTCATTTATCTTATATTTTTTTTTAAATTATGGTTGTGGTAGTTTATGAATTGGTACATTATTGCAGATGAAATTGCTCTCCATTTAAGAAAAGTTAATTTGTTTACATGCAGGCTTATCTTCAAATGCAAGCCCCATTAGAGAAGCGGTCTGTAACTGTCAGAGCAAGTGAAAAGGGGGAATAGATGGATACTTAAATTATTGTGCTGCTGAATTTTCAATACTTCAATCACCAGTTTGTAGTTTGAAGTAATTAACAGTGCGCTAGATCCACTTTGCAAAAAACCCGTGATCCTAAAAATGATCTGGCAATTATGTAACTTCCAGCAACAGTCTGGAAACATTCTTCATAAACATTTTTTTCCTCATCTTTATGAACAATGATTCGTCTTTATCCAACTAAACTGGACTATGGGTCCTCAAAAATAACCACATTCTAAAGATACATGCTGGAAATACATTGTTAATTACTGATTGTTTCTTACAGTAAAAAAATGAGAGAGCAATCCTGGCACCATTTAAGTCAATGGCAAAACTCCAATTGACTTAGGTGGGGCAGGATTTCACCCTGCGTTTATCATGCTTTGGCATTAAGTCAATGAACTGTGAAAAGCACAGGACTTCAGGTAAGGCCATGAAAACTTGTGTACTTTTACACAAATATAGCCACAATAATTTAAGAAGGCTATTACTGCTACTATTCTGTAAAGATATGTTCCCCAGTATCATTTTCCTTTCTCAATTATCTTAAGGGTTCTAACTACACATCATCTGTGTGGCTTTGAGTGATCAAATTCTGACCATAATTCTCCCTTCAATGAAGGAGGGAGTTAGGTATAGTTTACTACCATAATAAATGCTTGTACTAAATACATGCTTGTAATACTGATGATTACTATAGATGTTATACGTGGACATAGAATACCACCTACTTTTCATGTTGAACACAGGTATGTATGAAATTTAAGTAAATCTTCCTTGTAAAAATGTACCGACCCCATAAATGTTAAGTATAGAGTATCTTGACACTGCTCTGTATGTACCACGTAACCACATTCAGCCCTGTCAGAAGCAAGTTCTACTCCCTTTGAAGTCTATAATTCTGCCACTCAAGCGTTATGGGACAACAACATCTTGATGTACATACCTGAAAGTGTCAACAGCTACATTTTCACTTTCTTGTGCAATATGAGATCCTGATGTAAAAACAAATCAACCAACTCCAAACTCAGTACATGCAATTGCCATATATTCATTGCAAAGCTACTGAATTTAACAGAACATTAATAGCTACCAAAGCCAAAATTTTCACATATAGGGGCTTAAGGTTAGGTTTCTAAATCCATATTCATGCACCTAAGTGAAAGTGTCACAATTATCACAGGATGTGATCTGAGAATTATGGTAACTAAAAGAGATCCTAAGCATCACCTGAAATGATGTAATTTTTCAGTCTGCTCACTTTCTAGAATGGTACAAGTTAAGTCACTTCATTTAGGCATCTTCTGTTTTGAAAGCGTTCACACCTCTTTTTATATGAGTCACATAACTGAGAGATCTTCAAGATGCTTTCTATTTCTTGAACATCTACCTTAATAAGATATAAATAAATGAGCCATTTACATTCCTCATGAGAAGAGTCTAGTTTTGTGAAAATTGTACAAATCTGATATAAATTGGGAATAAGAGAAAGCAGGATACAACCTTAAGGATCCCTTAAATTGCTGGCTACAGTTTCCTAGTAAAAATTTAAGTTTATACTAAACAAATTTAACTCATTTGGCTCATTTTATGCTTTTTCAAAGTAAACTAGTGATGATACAGAACTCTGATATGACAATATATCACAGGAATATATGAACAAGAGAGTAGTAAGCAAGTCTACATAAGTCTTGATTCTAATCTCTAACCACATCCCTGTACAATATAACATGTCATCACCCATAAGTAAATGAGTTCATCAATTTAATGAGGATTCAGACAAATCGGCTGTCTAATAGGCACTCAAACTGATGTGGCAAGGGTTCTGCTCCAGTGCTGACAAAATCACTTAGATGAAACTGTGACAAAAGCATCGAAGCACATTTACCTGCAACTAATCAACACGAAATAATAATCAGTATTTGCAAACTATACAGTGAAATGCATTTTTGTGTCAGCGATTTTTGGTATTTCGGTGCTTCTGGTTGCAGCAATCACTCCATTATTCCGCCCCACCCCCTTTCAGGAAACCCTGTGCACATTATTGGAATTCATTGTGTTAGAACTTTAAACAATTTTCTTGGATTCTTTTAGAAGGTTGTAGTTTGGGGGTGGAGGGGAGAGTGGGTAATGGTCTTAAATTCATTTACTTTGAGTATGCCAAGAGAATTTCCAAAAGCAGATAACCATGCTTCCCAATTTTACAAACATGCCATGTTCTAGTGTAAATACAAAGTAAATTAAAATATGTTCCAGTCTTGGGAGTGAGTCAGGAAAGTAACGCTGGTCTCTTGTTAAAAACAAATAGTAAAGATTTAACTCTAATTTTCAAGTGAACAGTAATGGCCCCACACTTGTTTCCCAATCCTGTGTTCCTGAGCAGCAAAAACGCAGGGGCAGGAAAGGGGAAATGGACCTAACAAGTATATTACCAATCACTGCTGTTATGCATAAATCCTTAAATCTTGGCCCACAACTACTAAGAGGAATTTCTGATGGCCAACACTAGCCAATTACTGTGCAGTCTAGTTTCAAAGGGCAGGGGCCATGATTGGCTAGACAAGTGGAGTGAAGGGTTAAAAAAACTGGTGGGTTAAAAATGCTAAACCATATGAGTAAAAAATGCTATCAGCTTGCCATTATTTACTATAAAAAATAGGGCTAAAACATAGCCTGTCTCTGAGTCTCCCAGCGTGGTTTGTGTCAGACTTACATCATCTGTTTAGACTAAATTCCATAGGGCAACAAGAGCATCTTGTACAATGCTAAGCACAGGGGTGTTATTTAAATAAGTGACACAGAGGTAGCACAGCAATGTCTTTTACCCACCATATCCCTAATTACACAGTTACCCCAAAATGGCATTGACACAGTCACGGTCATATACATCATACAGCCAAGCACTAACTCATTTACCAGAATGCATCTCTCCATCTTTTTTTCTTGTATTCTATAGCGGTTTTGTGCTTTAAATGATAATGATATTTCTTTTTCATATTAAACAGTTCTATCTTTTAATAGCTGATTGCTATCATACAGGTATTACTGCACAGATGGTTAGGAAATTTATCAGCAGTGTCCATCTGGGTACTTGGGAAGAAGCAGTTCTTAGGTCTTGAAGGTCTAGACACAGACTTAGGAAATAGTAGAAAATACTGACTTTTGCTGAAGGGCACTGAGAGCTCATCCTAGTTCTTGTGCAGCAGATTAATGGAACTGCTGGGTGCAGGGATGTGACTCAAAGCACGGGAATTTGAGGCTTTGATCCTTAAAATGGTAATCCTAAAAAGCCATCCAGAGATTGTGTAAAGGCACCATTGTAGGGTAAGACTAGAGAGCATTCAGAGGGCAAATAACTTACCATTTGTTTAGGTAATGGACAATATTTTCCAAGTTACAAAGAAAAATCACCATATATACTCAATCATAAGCCAGTTCATTTATAAGCTGACCCTCCCAAGATGGATAAATAAAAATGGAAAACTTTTATGACCTGCTCATAAGACAACCCTGTAATTCAGGGGTCAGCAAACTTTGGCTCCCGGGCCATCAGGATAAGCCGCTGGTGGGCCAAGATGGTTTGTTTACCTCACATCCACAGGCACGGAGGTAAACCTAAGTAAACAAAGGGTCCTGGAGTGCCAGCTGCTTACCCTGACAGGCCGGGACAGCAACTGGTGGAGAGACTCTGGCCCCGCCTCTTCCCTTCTGGCTCTGCTGGCTCTTCTTGCTCCCTCTGTTGGGGGGAGAGGCTGTGTCCCACCTCTCCCTTTCTATACCCATTCATAAGCCGACCCCCTTCTCTAGTGCTTCCCTTTTTTACTAAAAAATGTCAGCTTATGAACGAGTATATATGGTAAATGCCCAACTCAAACTGAAACTGAATGGAACTGGGTACCTCTCATATGTTCCCAGTTGTGATTCTTAATGAAGTTCTGGAATGCTTGCCTTCATCCTAAAACCATATCTTATTGTTCAAAGGGAGACTGCAAGTTCAGGTTAGAAGTATTTTAATACTTTGGCTACTTTTTTCATATATAAAGTTTACACATTCAGAGTTCTTTCTGCCAGACATTTTATATACCATCACAGCCAAATTGTAGTTGTGGAATATAAGTGCTATTTTACGTATATTATTTCAATACAGAACCAAAAATACTCTAATTTCAATGTTCCTTGCTAAACCATAGTATACCTACAGTACATAGTGTTTTTGATAATTCAGTGACTTAAGCTTGAAAGAGCAAAACTTGTACTTCTTTTCATTCACCTGATTCTTATTCATTTCAATTGACTGCACATACTTTGAAGATTGATTTAAAGATTTATACTAACAACCATATTTCACAGACCTGTACATATTTCAAAACACTATGATTGTTTGTACAGATGTACAGTAGATCTATGTGCTGGAGTGATTTTGAACATGTTCCTTTATAATTAAGTACCAATGCATTTTGTACATGTTTTTATTGATTATGTAAAAGTTAATCTATCTGTAATGAATACCATATTGTGACAAAGTTCCTCCTCTACCTTGGTGGGTCCTGCGCTTATTGGCGGATTTTTTCACCTCAGTGATCTTCCCTTCTTGTGGAACCCACAGTCTGCGTCAGCTCCTCCTGAGTCTGATCAGGAGCTGAGAGGTTTGTGGGGAACCCCGGCCCGCCCTCTACTCCGGGTTCCAGCCCAGGGTCCTGTGGATCGCAGCTGTCTATAGTGCCTCCTGTAACAGCTGCATGACAGCCTCAACTCCCTGGGCTACTTCCCCATGGCCTCCTCCAAACACCTTCTTTATCCTCACCACAGGACCTTCCTCCTGGTGTCTGATAACGCTTGTCCTCCTCAATCCTCCAGCAGTACACGCTCTCACTCTCAACTCCTTGCCTTCTTGCTCCCAGCTCCTCACACACGCTCCTTCTCCTCTGGCTCCCCCCTGCCTGACTGGAGTGAGCTCCTTTTTAAACCCAGGTGCCCTGATTAGCCTGCCTTGATTGGCTGCAGGTGTTCTAATTAAAGTAGCTATCTCTACTGCCTTCTAGAAAGATCTTAATTGGTTCCAGGTGCCTTGATTAACCTGGAGCA
This sequence comes from Chelonoidis abingdonii, assembly GCF_003597395.2. Taxonomy (NCBI): domain Eukaryota; kingdom Metazoa; phylum Chordata; order Testudines; family Testudinidae; genus Chelonoidis; species Chelonoidis abingdonii. The sequence continues at coordinate 60,175,664 of NC_133773.1, forward strand.
ACTGCCATTTGGTTACCAGGGTACTAGGGATTTGTTTAGCCTGGGGCTAACATACCTGTTTCTCAGTACTTTACTGTAGCCATCTGGCCTTGCCCCATCACAATATACAAACACTGATCACACAGCAGAAAATTAAAAAAGGTACCAGTAGAGAACCAAAAAAAGAAAAGTGGTGTGTCTGTGTGTGCTGTAGACTGAAGAAAAGTATGATTAGCTTTAAAGAGGGATGCTCTCATTAAGAAAAACTAATATTCAATTTAATCTTAAATCCATTTACACATTTCCCCAACATGATTTTCCAGTTTAGAGGATAGCAAATATATGTGTTATACAGCTCTTTGTAATGGGGAATATTCAAGTCCAACATATTGCAGAAGGCCCCACTGTCTAGCTAAAATTGCACTGGGTGTTTCCCTATTAACACTGCTGCATTCATGGAGTTTAATATTGTCCCCTGTTTCTTTCCTGTCCCAACAGCCTGAACCTGATACACTCTGGGACTCAAGAAGACAGTCATGATATCATCATGGCTGTCTGATGTGCCCTCCCACTCTTGTACAATGCTGACTGAATCTTTCTGGGACCTTCTCCATATCTTTCACACACTTCCAGGGCCAGCTCCAGGCACCAGTGCACCAAGCAGGTGCTTGGCGTGGCCAATGGGAAGAGGTGGCACGTCCGGATCTTCAGCAGCAATTTGGCAGTGGATCCCTCAGTCCCTCTCCGAGGGAAGGACCTGCCGCCGAATTGCCACCGAATAATGAAGTGGCAGCAGTAGAGCTATCGCCTAAGTGCCGATCGCGGCCATTTTTTTTTTTTTTTTGGTGCCATTTGGGGTGGGGAAAATGCTGGAGCCGGCCCTGCACACTGCTAAAATGGTTCAACTTTCCACATTTCTTGCAATGCTGTCCTAGTGCAGGCCACTTCTCCTTTACCCACTCATGCTGTCTCCTGTAGTAAATGTGTCTGTCTCAGAGTCTGGAACCCTGGCTACGGCTCTCCTTTGTTATTGGGTCATTGCATGTACTTCTGTAGGCTAGGATCCCTTCTGCATTCTAGGGCTTTCATCATTTCTCTTGAGCCTTTTACTGCACATCATGTCTAAGCATGCCTAATGTGAGATTGTCTTCCTGGAGTAGCCATTCCCACAGGTGGTGATCTCAAGTGCCGCAGACTATCCTGTCCTGAATCAGGGAGTCTGCAAAGTCCCCCAAATGCCTTATACATACCAGCATGTAGCAGCCGGTATATATAAGGCAGAGGTCAAGTCCTGCCCCTTCAAACGATCTGTAGTAAAAAACCTGTGTCACATCAGTTTTGTTCTGCTTTGAAGAGTAATACCTTCCCAAAGCTTCTAGGGCTGCTGTGAGGCTTGAGGCTCTGGTGAGTTGCAGATCTTTCTGCCGTGCTCTCCAGCCAGGTAAAATACTAGTTACACTTTCCTGATATTGTCATGTCCCTATACAGTCAGGTCTGTGTACACTTGAACTCCTCCCTAGGTCGATTGCTGGGCTAGATTTCTATGTGCAAAATCCAGGTTTCGAGGGGCTGAGTTCCATGGCTCACACTGCAAGTTTCTGCGCTGTAGAAAGCTTACAGCTCAGATGCTGCCACCATGTTTCATCAGTAAAGAGTGAAGCTGAATGCAAATGAAATTGAACAAGTATAATTTTATTAAATCCTGTCCACTGCTCTTTCTGTGTGGCCGAGTTGCTTCCAGCCATTTCCCGTTCACTCTGTTTTGTTCATAACAGCCCGTCCAAGGGACATGGACTCTCAGACTCCAGTGATACAGCTACTAATATCCCACACTGCAGTTACAGATTTTGTATGAAAGCTAAATTTAATTACAGTTTATCTGAAATAATATAAGATTATGTATAATCTAGATGATATTACAGATATTTTTATGTCTGGCCTTGGGGGCGGGGGTATTTTATTACTAAACAAGTGAGACTACTGGTCTATTTCCATGAGGATTCATGTAAATATTTAAATAAAAACAATCTTGCATTCTCAGCTCAGATAAAAATGTTACCCTAACCCCCAACAGAATGTGTTCTTAATTACATGCATTCACTTCTTTTCCCAATTAACTACTCTGAGCCAAAGATTTGTAAAGGCTGAAGCTTTATGTACAATTAACAGTCAAACTGTAACACAAATTACATGTCATCCTTATCACAGTTTACACATTGAACTCCTGTATCTTGTTGCCAGCAGACAGCCCTTTCTATCTAGGGAATATTGTCATGAATTTGTTCAGTGTCTGAGTACAACATCTCACACCAAAAAAGGGTTTACTATACACTCCACGTCATGAGTGCAGAGAGCCCTATCACACCATTTTTTCATTCTGTTAATAAGCAGGTTGTATGCATATTGCACAGCACAAGGCCAGTTCAGTATTTCTACAGGTCTATCTTAATACAGATTTCCATATAGTACACAACATGGGATAATATCACAAGCATAAAAACTCATAATCAGTTAAGAGAGATCTCCCTCTCTTGTCTGAAAATACTTCCAAGGAGTTTAAGGATACCAATACGTTATTCCAGGCAAAATTATCCAACTCTAATTGAAGTCCAATGATCTACATTTCATATTCAAGCATATATTTACATCTAAATATATTTGGCTTTCTGCTTGCATTACTGTCCCAAACAGTCTCCTTTCCTATCTGTTACTGAGCAGTAATCATTAAAAAAACAAACAAACACATAGCTGCTATTTAGGTACGAATAACCACGCTCAAGAGAAATACTTCAATGTTATAATAACTGAAGCACATTAAAAAGTTAACTGAAATTTTTTTTTCTAAAAAAATTACTTATTTACTAGCATTAAGAGAATACCTGGCTATAATTAAGATAGCTAAGTACATCTTGAAGCAAAGTAGCTGAAAAAAAATTTTCTTACCTGCCATTAGCAAAGGTCAGGATTCTGTATTTTACCTGCTACAGTTGAAGACTTCAACACTCAAAACAGTGTCAAGAATGTTGCTCTCTATTATTCTTTAGGTGCTTGGGATGTCATTCACTTTGTATGGGAACTCTAGTTTTAGCAGTTAAAATCCTTTCAGTTTACCTTTGCATTTAAATATGTATTTATCATTTTTATTGATTTTAAAATTTTATTTCTTCTATACAAACATTTTACAATTTGTCATAACCTAATGTATGCTTTACAAGGTTTTCAAAATATTATTTGGGGTCTGTAACCCATTCCACTATTTTATATTTGGATTTTAAATAATATAGTTCATAAATATCTCTTCCCTGAGTAAGATTTCCGCAACATGAGATTGCCTGTTCTTGATAATTTTTCTTAAGTAAGAAGCAGCTAAATGTAATCCCTTAGCATATGTTTTTTCTAAATTCCCCCCTACAAGCTATTCTCTCATATATGTAAGTATCTGTCTAGGTTTATCTGTGTAGAGACAAGCACTAATGAACTAACACTAATGTTATACATCATTTTTTCTTCTGAATTATTTACCAATTGGCAAATATTTCAGATTTAAATTCTGGTACTCATCTGACCAATTTCCTTGAATATTCAAGCCAATTCAAGCTTCTGTGTTGCTTTAAGCTTCTTTATGTACAACAAACAGTATTCAATTCATGAACAATTACAATGTTTAGTATCATATTTAAAACCACCATTCAAACCTTTTCTTAATGCTATTATCAGTTTTTCTTCTGAAACAATTTTGTGTATAAATATAAAAGCACTGGATTTTTATTGATGCTGCCCTCTTTGTTTTGTTTCCCTCTGCAAAGCCCTTTTGGGACACTAAGCCTGCATTTACCATAATACGGATTAAACTCTTTGTCCTATTGCACAGAGTTTGTTAGCAGGTTAGTCTTTTTACATTCTTCACAGCCTGCCTGCAGCTTACCCTTTAGGCCTCACAAAATACTTCTGTGGATTTACAAAAATGCCAGAGTGGTCTCAGGGTTAATTGGAAGAAAAGTGAAGCCTTTAACGCATTGACTCATTAAACATTTAGCCCACTACAATCCACTATCCTAGGCAAAGAAAAAGGCTCTGTAGAGACCTCAGCAATAACAAGGTAGCAAAGTAGCTGAAAATAATGACTACTGGTTGTTCTACAAAATGGAGAAGGCTTAATTTATCTGGCCAAAAAAAAAAAAAAGAGAGGTTTGACAACACAAAGAAACATTCCCTGCTCAACTACCTAGCTCAGTACACTGAAAAAGGAGGACAGCTTTAACACTTTGTTAACTGGAGACACTGAGCAAAATGGCCAAAGGGTCCTTCTAAAGTCAGTGAAAGGACAGATTTCAAATTTAATTTTGAGGTATTTGCATCTTTTGAATTGCACCATACTACTGTTGCTCAACAGTCAACCTGTAGAGGTAGGTGACAAAGATGAAGTGTGGTAATGAGGCAAACAAAACAAATAGTGTTCTAATACTGTTTTGATTTTAGCCAAGTTAATTTATTTATTACCCAGCAAACTAGTTTTTAATGGGTTTTCTATTCAGTAATCTCTGCAGAAGAAATATTCCAATCCATGCATCTGACGAAGTGGGTATTCACCCACGAAAGCTCATGCTCCAAAAACATCTGTTAGTCTATAAGGTGCCACAGGACTCTTTGCTACTTTCATTCTAATTCTTGTTTCCGAAGTATGTTCACTTCATTCATACTTATTATTGCAAAGTCATGCTTATTATTGGCTACACTCAGAATCTTAAATGACATTTCTTTTCTGACAAAAAAACAGAACTGAAATATATTTAGCAAACTTTGATATTTATCTGCTTTTATAACATAGTATGAGTTGATTGTTCTCCAGATTAACTTTTTCACCACCTCACCCCTTTCCCTCATTCCCTCCTTCAGAAAAAGAAAATGCCACAAAAATCAAACCAGCCTGGGACTTGAAATAAAGGATTAGGTGGCATTTGTGCAAAATGCAGATAACAAAAGCAAGAGTGATGAAAATTGAAGAGACAGTCAAACTCCAGCAACAAAATGGTTAAAGAATCTGAATCATTGTTCTCCTTATTCTGAGAGTTTGCTATATTGTGAACAGCGCAAACATCAGACAAGTTAAGATTATTGACTATTATCTCCTTAATTTTCTCCGCTTTCCCTCACATTCCCTCTTGCTATCAACACACTATTTTTCCGAAGCTTCTTTTCTGCTAAGAAGTAAACTTTCCCTAATCCATCTATTATTGAGCCTTTAATTGGATTGGGAGCAGGGTGGTATATAAAATAGCCCCTATTCAGTCAGAAAGACTGTAGTTTTAGGGACTTAAAGGAGAAAGGTATTGTGAAAGAAAACCCACAGGGAATCAAGGATTAAGAGGTGGCTCTACTGAACTCATCAGCTCCAGGACACATAATGAATTGTTTCCTTAAACAGGTAACTTTCTAAATAAATAGATTCTGCAGTGTAACTGGTCCTTCAAAACACAAAGTAAATTGAAAATAAAAATTGGCTTAGCAGAAAATAAAGAAGCACATGATGTTGCTGCTTCTATTTAGCACCTTTACATTAATAACCATTTACATTCTCTCACCTTCAGCTAAATAGCTGCACAACAGTTACAAGAAAATGCAAACATAATGCAAAGTGATAAAATACACATTATGCTCAACTAAGACACTAAATTTATACACTGACATTTCTTTGGAGTAAATTATAATTTCCAAATCCAGTGGAACCTTCCTCTAAAACTCCCTTCCCTCTTCTCACCTTCCAAAAAGGTAACACAGTACTTCAAAGTGAAGTTTCGCTATACAGTAGAACTGCCACTAAAGTTGCCTGACAGTTGCCACACAGTTACATCTGAAATTGTCATTTCCCCCTATATTTAGAACAGGAAATGTCTGTGTTCCTTTTGTGATAATGGCTAGCAAATGCTGACTTTTAAATACATTCTGCTACAAGAGAAGATGATGTAGCTGGCCAAAAAGATCTCCCTTTTACTTTAGAGAGTGGTGACAGGGCCTCGTTACCTCGTACAGTTGCTGTAGACACAGAAAGGACATATATTCATTCCCAACAGGGAATAACTGTAGTAAACACATCCTACTCCACCTTACCCCATGCTGGAAACAACTACAAAAAGTTCAGAAGCCAAGAACTACTTCTTATTCCCCATAAGGGTAGTGACAATTTCTTCTTTGTTCCTCTTTCACTGGGAATTTAGAGCAGAGGAGGAGGAGAAACGGGTGATAATTCTTTTCAGAACAGAGCAATATCTTGATGAAACCGCCGTGAAGCAAAACTATGGTGGTTTCACCGATGGTGTGCATGGGTTAACACAGAGTGTGTGTGGAGGAGGGTGCCAAAGAGATGCCATGCAAACAGACTCCACACACCCCTGTATACCATGTTGCAGTGCCTCACCATAGCTCATGTAATGTGCATGGGGATTTGGGAAGATGACAAAGTGTGCTTTAGGAAAGTGCAAAGGGCTTTTGATTATATGAATATACCAGCCAACACCTCCCAGGAATGACCAAGTACAGGGCAGGAGTCAATACTAAATATTATAGCCTATAAGTTTAAGTAGGTATGGGACAGCTGCACTACTGCCCTGTGGCCTAGCAAGCAGATGGAAAATACCGTTGACTCTGAAATGAGAGTGATTCCTATGCACAACCAGTTTACTCAGGCATTGTGCAAGGGACTAACCAAACAGAACACAACATTATATTAGTGATCAGGCAATCAGATAATAATCTTGTTTGCATCAGATAAGAGGTTATTACACAGTAAAACAACTTTGCTTTCAAGATGTATATTCAGACACTTGATTCCCAAGAATATTAGCACATGAATTATGTTAGTAGATCATATTACCATTCTTTAACATAACACTTATCAGAGATTTTGCTATACAGAAAATGTGAGTTCTAACTGACGTTAAACTAACACATATTGTATTAGAGATCCAAATGGACAGAAATACCACAGGTCCCTATAGAAAGCAGGCCAACTAGTTCACAAAATACATTAATTGATGTTTGATACCCTAACTTTGCTACCTGTAAAAAATATCTAAAAACAGTGGCCTGATTTTTCAGAAATGCTGAGCACCTACATCTCCCTTTTCAGCCAATGGGAGTTGAGAGTGACCAGCGCTTCTGGAAACCAGGCTGTTTAAGGCACCAAAATTTGAAAATGCTTGTCTATGTACAGACAGCACTTCACAACCAAAACAGAACCTTTTTGAAGGTGTTGGGTGTTGCTGGGTAGACACTAGTGCACTGGGAAAGGGGTAATGTTATATAAGTGCTCCAGGGAAAACCATTACTTTTATGAAAGGTGCTACCGGATCTCTACTAAACATACAGGGAAGATAGGATCGATGTTTAAAATTTCTCTTTTTGGAAGACACTCATAGTAAAATCCATGAACTCAAGTTATGTACCATAGAAAAACAAAGAACCGTGTTACTATTACCGAGATTCAACTCTGTGCTTCTCAGGACTCTAGATATTATTAATCTGATGTTAAATTACCTTCTGGCTTACTTCCCCCTCTAGCTTGCTAATATAAAGTGATACTTCCCCTATAAAAGGTTTTCAGTGGTGAACAGAAGGGAAGAAGGAACATGCTACAGCTCACCTGCCAAAAAAAATGTTTTTTATTCTACAGCTAAGGTCACTTATCTATCTGAGATAAACACAAGACATGGCACAGGACAAAAATCTCTAAGACTACAGATTAAGAAAGCACTAACTATATAAAAGTGCATCTAATGATGAATATTTTATGGATGTAGACCTTTCACACCCTTCACAATTACATCTTTAATTGCTTTCATCGTGTGTTTCTGAAGCTAATGCTTTTGTTTCTACAGATGGAACTTAATGTTCCCTGGTAAAATGGACACGGGGTCTTTTTAATATGGGCATTATATAAACAGAAATTAACAACTAGATGAAGAAGCTCAAACAGTGTATGGAAAACTGTTAGTAGGTCTTGAATCCTTCACAATTCCTCTATGTTTTAGACTGATGCCTAATATTTTGACCACAAAGTGGAAGAACAAGTTTGAGGGCCACTGAATACTGTCTAAGTGTGGTACATTAACTATGGTTTTTTCCCTAAGGTGCCTACAATGCTCCAGTAAAGAGGCACTACATGAATAAACAAGTATTATATTTTCTCAGAAAAACACCTGCCACCTTAACATTATACAAAAGTAGATTTTAAACAGGCAGCCCCACTACTGAAGGAAATCACATAAGTGCAATATTGTCCAAGCATTCTGTTGGAATACTGTAAAGCCTTTTCCTCGGAAGTATAAAAAGGGAAAATATGAGAGGCTTTCCCAATGAAGGGGAAAACCACCCCTGTAAGCAGGTGATGACTTGTCTTCAATTTTCTTGACCCATCCCAGGTCACACTGTGCCAATGATTATTGTACATTATTTGTTTTTGATGAATGTTAGCACTGTCATGTTTAGAAGAAGATGGAAACCACTCCACTGGAAGGGAATTCAGCTGGAGTTAGGCCAAAGGCTGATAGAAAAGACAAGATGGGCCTGATTTTAAGAAAAACACTCCTTCCATGCACAAAGCAAGAATTGCCCAGGGTTAGGGGTGCTGGAACAATGTTTATAGTGAGCAGGGCCGGCTCCAGGCACCAGCAAAGGGTGGTGCATGGGGTGGCCAATGGAAAGGGGTGGCATGTCCAAGTCTTCAGCGGCGGGTCCCTCACTCCCTCTCAGAGGGAAGGACCTGCCGCCGAATTGCTGCTAAAGAATGAAGCGGCACAGTAGAGTTGCCGCTGAAGTGACGCCGATTGCAGCTTCTTTTATTTTTTTCCCCCACTTCGTTGCCTGGGGCAGCAAAAAAGCTGGAGCTGGCCCTGATAGCGGGGGTGCTGAAAGCCAAACTGTAAACCCTGTATGTAAAGGAAACCACTTCAAGCTAGTGCTGTCACACTCTCATCATCCCTAGTTACAACATCTATGCACAGAGCTGGAGAAGACCAGTGTCTTCAATAAAGCTCTGTCCCTGCGCTAGGGAAGGCACCATTTTAAAATGGGTGTAAAAACCCAACTCAGAGATGTGTATGTATTATATACAAGCACAAGCACAATACTCTAACACTCACGCTAATAAAAAAGTTATTTTATATACAAGCACATAAAAGTGAAAGTAATTTGTTGGAATTGGCCTTAGAACACATCTCATTTAGTCTCAACAGAAATTTATACTTTGAGGTGTGGTTTTTTTTTTTAAACAAACAATTGTCAGATTAGAATAAATGTTCAAGATCCACCCTTGTATTTTTTTACTCAGCCTACCTCCTTCAGCATTGGGGTGTAAATTTTCTTTCAAATATATTGCCCTGTAGTAAACACTGCTCGTGAATGTAAGATTTACAGCACATTAATAAAACCATATAGGCTTACTGGCCTTAAAAATATGAGGCAGAGTTTAAAGTTTTCATGTCTATCTAGAAAAAGATCTACCGATAGCAATGTTTCAGGTTTAAATCTATAGAATGTTTATACTCACACATCAATTCACCCCTCATCAACCTTTAATTATTTATTTTCATGAATGTACCATCAAATCCTGAAAAGCTGAAAATTATTTGCTGGGAAACCTAGTTATATTCTTCCTCTTCTCATCCAAAAACAATTAATTACAGTAAAGTTTATTTGCAAGTAATAAAAAATGGTTAGTAACCTTTCATAACTCTTGTTCTTTGAGATGTGTTGCTCATGTCCACCCCATGTTAGGTGTGCGCATGCCAAGTCTGTGGAGATTTTTTTGTCAGTGGTAACCGTAGGATTGGCCCTAGCAGCCCCTGGAACCATGTGCCATATGCGCCGGTATAAGGGGCACCACTGGCTCTGCACCCTCTCAGTTTCTTCTCGCTGGTAACTCCGAAAGAGGAGTAAGGAGGGTGGATCATGGAATGGACATGAGCAACACATCTCGAAGAACAACAATTACAAAAGGTTAGTAATCGTTTTTATTTCTTCAAGTGCTTGCTCATGTCCATTCCAAGGTAGGTAACTCATAAACAGTACCTCCAAAACTCTGCAAAGAGACCTTTACATGACTTAACTGGGCAACTGAGGACTTCTTGTGCACAGGGAATCCTCAGCTAACAAAGCTACTATGACCACTTCTAGCCAGCTCATCTTGCCTACCCACAGCAAAGGAGTTCTTAAGGGAGCATACTGGGGCAGGGGGGACAGGGACAGAACACACTGTACTGATGACATTTGCTGGTGTAATGCCAGACCAAGTTAGAGCAGTCCTGAAGCTTCCACAGATTGTGCTGGAAATTAACTTAGCCTCCAGGCATCTTTCTAACTCATCCCTCAGCTATATGGAGAAGGAGCCTCTAAAAAGCACTCCTCACCTAATGGAGGGAAGGAGATAGAACCATTCATCATTGTACAAACACTGGTGCTCTTTATTGACTTCAGTTCCTTATTTCATCTGAAAATATGGGCAAAATCTGTGTTTAACACACAGGAAAAAGTTTAAAAAAATTCTCCTGTACCCCTAATATGCAGAAGGCAAAAAAACTAAGTTATCTGATACTGTAAACTGGGAGCAATCCTAACCAAAGACTGACATACTTTCTTTATCCCACAAGTGACTGAGATAGAGAGCAGCTCAAAGAGAAATCACGATTCAAGGTTGAGTCCCAATGAGGGAACACCGAATCAAACTAAAACAGAACAAAGACCAATCCTAGCACAGGATGGGGAAGCCAAGAGATTCCATACTACTTACTTTATAATAAATCTCAGTGAAAGATGCCTCCAGCCAGATAACTAATCTTTTGCCCTGAATGAGCTAGATAAGAGAAAGAAAATAGTCACTGAGAAAGCAATATTTGATCAATGAGAAAACTCTTAAGCTGAAGCACTGCTAGAAAGTGGGGGCCTGGCAACTGGGCTCTTCTTTAGAAAAGTACTCCTTTAAACCAGTTCCCAAGGCAGTATCTCCTCTCAGTTCTGGGATTATTATACATTTGGATTAAAAAAAAAGTTTAGGAATGTGTCTTTCATTACGAGAGTAGCAAACTACTACTAATCTATTAGAGTTCTTTGAAGGGGTCAACAAACATGTGGACAAGGGGAATCCAGTGGACATAGGATACTTAGATTTCCAGAAAGCCTTTGACAAGGTCCCTCACCAAAGGCTCTTATGTAAATTAAGCTGTCATCGGATAAAAGGGAAGGTCCTTTCATGGACTGAGAACTGGTTAAAAGACAGAGAACAAAGGGTAGGAATTAATGGTAAATTCTCAGAATGGAGAGGGGTAACTAGTGGTGTTCCCCAAGGGTCAGTCCTAGGACCAATTCTATTCCATTTATTCATAAATGATCTGGAGAAAGGGGTAAACAGTGAGGTGGCAAAGTTGCAGATGATACTAAACTATCAAGATAGTTAATGACAAAGCAGATGTGAAGAACTTCAAAAAGATCTGCACATAACTTAAGATAATTGGCAACAAAATGAGTAAATGAAATTTAATGTGGATAAATGTAAAGTAATCCACAATTGGAAAAAAATAACCCCAACTATAGCATACAATATGATGGGGCTATATTTGGCTACAACGAAAAGTTAGGAAAGCATTTGGCCGCATCGTGAATAGTTCTTCAAGATGTCCACGCAAAGTGCGCAAGAAGGCGGTCAAAAAAGCAAACAGGAATGTTAGGAATGCATTAAAAAGGGGACAGAGGATAAGACAGAAATATATTATGCTTTATATACATCCATGGCAACGCCACACTCTCGAATACTGTGTACAGATGTGGTCTCCACCTTCAAAAAGATATTCTAGCACTAAAAAAAGGTTCAGAAAAGGCAACTAAACGATTAGGGGTTGGAGAGGGTCCCATATGAGGAAAATTAAAGAGGCTAGGCCTCTTCAGCTTAGAAAAGAGGAGACTAAGGAGGTATAGATTAGAGGTTATATAATCAATGAGTATGTGGAGAAAAGTGGATAAGAAAGTATTTACTATTCCATAATACAAGAACTAGGGGTCACCAAACGAAATTAATAGGTTCAGTGTAAAACAAATAAAAGAAGTTTCTTCTTCACACAGCGCACAGTAACTTGTGGACTCACTTACCTGAGGAGGTTGTGAAGGCGGCGACTTATAACATTTTTAAAGGGAACTGATAAATCCATGGTGGCTAAGTCCATAAATGGCTATTAGCCAGGAAGGGTAAATTAAGGTGTCCTACCTCTTTGTTCATCAGAGGATGGAACGGACACCACGAGAGAGATCACTTGATCACTGCCTGTTAGCTTCACTCCTTTCTGTGGCACCTGGCATTGGCCACTGTTGGTAGACAGATAGTGGGCTAGATGGACCTTTGGTCTGACCCGGTAGGGCCGTTCTTATGTTATGTAAGCAAGTAGCAAAGGAATACCAAACAGTGAAATATGTTCAACTCAGTTTAAAATCTCATAACAGCACAGTTGACTACTATATCAAAGGCCACACTGTGGATGTAATCCAATGTAACTGAACAGACCCCAGTAAGCCTGTCAGTCAGCAAATGCTCTATTTATGTAAAGAATTAGAGCACACACCAGGCCAATCTCTGGGTTTTGCTGCCCCGTGGTATAATTTTTCCTCCTCTCCAAATTACACAAATTAAAAGTCAACCCACAATCCTCTGGCACTACGTACTAAATGTATCATTTGACCTACTCTAAGAACTTCCTGTTATTTCAAAGAATTGTAAAGTTATAAACATACATAAAGGAGGTGTAAGCCGCCTCCACATAAAGAAAGGTAACTAGAAGTCTCCCACTCAGAAAGAAATACAAAAAGCTTATAGATATGACAATATGTAAAAATTGTTTAATTTTCAACATTCTGACATAAAAAGTTAAACTCCTGTTTTTCGGTACTCCTTGCTTTTGTTTCTTTTATTACATAAAATGTACACACCTATTGAATAGTTGCTAGACCCTGTGATATTTTACTTTTTATGTACCAATACTGGGTATAGGGACCAAAATGAAGACAATCTGGGTCCCTATGAATATACAGTCTAAAAGCCAAAAGAAAGATGAGGACACTCTAGGACAACCAGAGAAAGGATTATTATAGAAAATCCAGCTCCACTCTGAAAAGTGACTGTAAAACGTAAAAAGTGATTTCTTCCTGGGTGTATTAAGAATCTGATCTGCTCACCATAATAACGAGAAACAGTAGTCCGTTTAAACGGCTGCAGCAAGGGATTTACTTCCCAGACCAGAAAATAATCGTTGCGGATGTTGAAATGCCTACAGTTATTCTTGGGGACCCAGCCCACCCCTTAATGCCGTGGCTCATGAAGCCATACACAGGCACCCTGGACAGTAGTTAGAAGCTGTTCAACTATAGGCTAAGCAACCAATATTCCCATTGTTATTGCTGCTTGCTGTGTGCTCCACAGTCTCTGTGACAGTAAGGGGGAGACATTTATGGCAGAGTGGGAGGTTGAAGCAAATCACCTGGCAGCTGATTACATGCAGTCAGACACCAGGGTGGTTAGAAGAGCACACCAGGAAGCGCTGCACATCAGAGAAGCTTTGAAAACCAGTTTCATGACTGGCCAGGCTACAGTATGACAGTTCTGTTTGTTTCTCCTTGATGAAAACCCGCTCCCTTGATTGACTCATTCCCTTCCCCCTTCGATCACAGCTTGCTTGCAAAGGAAATAAAGTCATTATCGTAGTCAGATCGGTAAAAACCATGTATTCTTTAATTAATTGAGTATAAAAATACGGGAAGAAACTGAATCAACGTACCTGGGTATACGTGGTTTGGAGGAGGGAAGTCGAAAGTACTCAACGTGTTGATACAGCCTGCTTGGCCTGGTATTTCCACTGG